>NW_027094101.1:12835306-12987463 GCF_029207755.1 Chamaea fasciata | reverse complement strand
AGTCCCAGAGTTTCCTGGAAGTTTAGCAGTCAGTGTCAGTTATGGATTTAACTTTCTGAAAGCTGTGGGGAGTTTTCCTTAACTTTAGTGCTGTGTGAATGTCCCTTAGTTTGTAGAAGCAGTTGTTTGGGGAAATTGGTCCAGTTCCAATCTGGCTCAATGGAAACCATCCATCGAGCCCCAGGGATACTCCAGACTTACCTGTGTAATTCCTGTAAGAAACACGCTGGAACAAAAAAAGTGATGTTTCTGGCTGGGAGATTTTTTCCGGTAACTTCCACGACACGGGGGGCTGGTTTTACAGTGAAAGTCACTCGCGGTTTCCTTGCTTCCATCAGGGGTGTGTACAAACTCCTGTGCTCTTTGTGTGCCCAGAGCAGCCCGTGCCCTCGTGGGCACGGGGCAGGCTGTGCGCAGGGTCCTGTGGGTGATGCTGGTGGCCTTGGACAGGTTTGGCACCTGGCACTGGATCTGTCAGCTGCAGGGGAAAATGGGCCTCTGAGTAACAGAGCCAATATGGTTCCAGCAGAAGCTGTTTATTGTTTACATTACATGGCAGATAGAGATTCTAGCTCTACTGTCCACGTGGGCACGCATCTCTGGGTTGGCTGAGCTGCTTCTTCCTGAGGCAGGCACACATCCCTCAGGACATCCAACTGGTCAAGTGTTCGTCCTCACGTTGTGCTTCCCCTATCTAGGGTTTACATTTTTTGCAGACAGTTTCTCAGGCTCTCTTCTTATTTTTGATCCTGTTGTTTTCTCAGTAACCTTGATGAATCCCTGAGAGCTCCAACAACAAAACTGCAGGTGGTTTGGTAAGATTGCTCACAACCAGTTTTGGCTGGTGCGTCAGAATGCCCTCTTCTACAGGTACATTGCTCCAGTCAGCTCCTGCAGACCCAACAGCATTGCTGCTCTCTGGAGTTTGTCTCCTCCTGGGACACTTTCCCAGATACTTTTCCAGTGCTGTTTTCTGGCTCCTTCTTCTCCTTTAGCATCCATTGGTGTCTGCAGGATGCACTTGCACAGCAAGTGCTGCTGTCAGTGGAGTGAGCCCAATCCCTCCTCCAGAATCCTCCCCTGCTCCCCTCTCTGCACTGCAGGAGCATCCTTTGCCAAGATGTTTGGAACCCTGCACCTGGCAGCAGCTGGCAGTGCCATGACACGTCCTGGAGCTTTCATTTGCAGATATTTATAGAGCTGGCAGCTTCCATTTATTGTTCACCGAGGTCTTGCTTCTGAATGTTCAACAGAAGTGTCACTGGTAATGGAGTCATGGGCAGTTTAATCTCATTAGTCCCCAGTTATGTCCTGAGCCCAAGGAAGGGAAAGGCAGGGATCAGGGGCCAGCTTTGCAGTTTGTCCTGCTGGAAGGGTTCCGCTTCCCCAATATCTCTGGGTGTTTCTGCCCCACACCTCCTTGTGGGGAAGACGTGGACTGGGATTGGCCCAGACACCACAGATCTACATCCACACAAATTACAGCAGCACTGCCCAGTATTCCAAGGCAGCTTTTATGTCTTAGGGGCTGAATACTTGGAATATGTCACTACTGCAATTTAGAGAAAACCGGATAGTCCACATTTTATATGACTGTAATGTATTTAAAACAGACAAACCTCACAGTGACTTCCCCCATGGACCCCACTGTCCCAGCCTGGAGTGTTGACTGGGATTCCAGGATTCATTCCTGACCAAGCTCCATTTGCTTTTGCTTTTTCCCCTTTTCTTTTCTGTTGATATTCCTGGACAGGAAGGTTTATTGATGTCAGCTTCCAGGACTGTCAAGGAACAATCTCATAATTTTCAGCTGTCCCTGTTTTAAGAAAATAAATCAAGGACATAAAGGTTTTTAAGACCGTGAATTAATGGAAGTGTAGACTGATCATTTATTATATCAAGCACTACTTTTGACCTACACAGAGACAATGCTGTCTGTTCCTCTGCACATGTGTGGATTCCTTGGGTTTGAATTCTCCTCTCACCACGATGTGAACATTCCTTTGTCCCGGGAGCAGAGCCCAGCCCAAATGGGACGAGCTGTGGCAAATAACAGGGACCTGCGAGGAGTAAGAGAACAGGCAGGAAGCACTGCCAAACAGTGATGTTAGAATTCCATAAATTTCCCTTTTATAGCAGGCACGGCTTCAGTAACGTGGGTCATGGATAGCAGTGTTTCTGTGATCCTTAATGGAAAGCAGATTTTTTTTTTTCAAGTCAAAAGAAAGATCATCTGGATTAGCCTCATTAAAGTCGGTGCAATTTCTGGCCAAAGGATTGTGTCTATATGTTCCAGGAGTAAAACAGCATGTAAAATCTACCAGCACTTTGCAGTGATTTATTGCCTCTAGTTTTCTATGATTTTTAATCATTAAAGAGTATGTAAAAACATATTTTATACACAATCTTTTATCTTACATTTATTTTTATATTTCTCCATAGCAATTTATTGCAATAGATATATCACCATTACTATAGACATTTATAGTGCCATTAAAATTCAATGCCACCATAAATTTATGCTCCTTAAAGTTTGACATTTGTAACAGCTTCCACAAGGGCATATTTTATACTGAAAGTGAAACTTGAAGTAGAAACTTTTCCTAAATTTAAGATGTAGTCAAGGAAAGAGATGTTTTTTATCTGCTTTTAATAAATTCAATAACTTGGGTGACACTGTGTAAGGCTCCACTTCTGGATTTAATTTGCTCAAGACACTTCAAACAGGTTCCAGGTAAAACAGGACCTGAAAAACAATATTATAAAGCTATTATTTACTGCCTGACACAAAAAAAACATAGATAGTATATAATGAGTTCCATGACTAGGAATGAATATCTTGATTTTTCAGCTAAAAAAGTTTAAAAATGACAATTCTGAATATGGAATGTTTGAGATTATTTGAAGATCATTGCAGAACCACGCAGGAATCTTTCTCTTCTTCTCTTTCTCTCTTCTCTCTCTTTCTCTCTTCTTCTCTCTCTTTCTCTCTTTCTCTCTTTCTCTCTTTCTCTCTCTTTCTCTCTTTCTCTCTTTCTCTCTCTTTCTTCTCTTCTCTCTTTCTTCTCCTCTTCTCTCTCTCTCTCTTCTCTCTTTCCTCTCTCTTCTCTCTCTCTCTTTCCTCTCTTTCTCTCTTTCTCTCTTTCTCTCTTTCTCCTCTTTCTCTCTTTCTCTCTCTCTCTTTCTCTCTCTTCTCTCTCTCTCTCTTTCTCTCTTCTCTCTCTCTCTCTCTTCTCTCTTTCTCTCTTCTCTCTCTTTCTCTCTCTTCTCTTTCTCTCTCTCTCTCTTTCTCTCTTTCTCTCTTTCTCTCTCTCTTTCATATTAGTTTCTTTATTCATAGAAAAAAATAGACTGCTGAATAAGTATCAGCATGGAGTTGAATGTAATGTGCAAGTGAATAGCAAGCTGATTTTCCTGTTTCTAATTTTTTAAATAGAAATTCAAAAGGGAAAATATGTTTTCATGGTTCAGAGTATGTTGATAATGGTCAAAATTAGCAGCAACATCTCCCTTGCACCTGCCTGGATTCCACACAGAGGGATGTATCAGTTCTCCATGGAAGCATTTTCCTTCTGAGATCCACCAGAATCCAGCAGGTGCTCCAAACAGAGAGGCCTGAGCATCTGAGAACAGCAATCCCATGGGGATTGCAGCTGCTGAGCAGGAGAGTTATCAGGGACTTGTTTGCCTTCACGAGATCCAGAGGTGTTCTTATTTTCAGCCTGTTACTAATTAAGTGGCAGGCATTAGCCAAGTTTATTTATATATATAGAAAAAGCATAAATTTAGTTAAATGCAGTGTGTAAGAAGTGTTCAAGTCGCTGTTATTTGCTTGTTTAAGAGCTGCACTGGTAACAGCTAAGAAAAACTGATTGAGAAACGGGAGCTCTGGTGTAGCATCACGTAATCACCCTGAATTAGCAATAAACCTGCATTATGTTTGCCAGGAGTAATATTTCTATAAACCTGGGGAAAGATTTGATAGTCAATGAGAGGAGGGTGAGAGTGCTGCACGAGGGAAGCAAAGGGAAAGATAGAAAAAAAAAATCAAATTGTCAGAAGCAGATTTTATCATCTTTATTTCCTACTGTGCTTTATGAGATGAGCTGCTCTGAAAAGAGATTGCAACTTGGTGATAAAGCATACCACAAAACAATAAATGTACTAGAAAACCACTTCAATATTTCAGTGTCAGGAATCTGGAGTTTGTCATCCTGTAGTTGCACCGTGTGGTTTTTTAGCACGCACTCAGAAATCTGGAAGCTTCACAAGGCAACGGGACAGGAAGAGCAGTCGAATGCTCCTGGCAAAGTCAAAAGCAAAGCTGGATTTCAGGAGAGGCTTCTGACACAGAGCTGGTGTGGAATGTACCTGTGTCCCAGCACGGTGCAAGGGGTGCTGCTCTACTCAAAGCTCTCTCTGGAGTCCAAATTAAGGGAGCTGCAGGGCTCGTAGTCATTAGTGGTGCCACAGCCCCTTCCACACAAAGTGGCTCGTTAGTGCTGTGGCTCTGACTAGCTGCTGTAATTACCTTCAGCCAGCCTAAATTAGCCCTCAGTTCCGACTGCAGAGACAGATTCCGGGAGCAAACTCTGGCTGAGGTTAACCAGGAGGAGGATATGGAATCACAAAGTACAAATAACTACAGCAGGAACAAAACTTTGCTAATGGAGGTTTTCCAGTCTGCCAGACAGAAATGTCTCACTTAGGCTGCTGGAAGCAGATGAAACTGAAGGAGCTCATTTTGGGGGTGGACATGTAAATTTTCCAATTGTAAATGCGATTATTTGTTTGGGTGAATCTTCCAAGAAAGCTAGTGGAGAGTTCTTTATTGATAGGAAAGTTAAAATCAGATTTGAATCTCTTTAAAGCCAGGTTTGGATGCTTTTTACGGGGTAATTTGAAATTATTTCAGTCAGAACTTACTGTCCAGGAGATAAAGCTTGTGCAACAGCATTATTCCTGTACTAACAACAGCATTTCCCTGTGCTCCTTGATCTCAAGTCCTGCTGTGGTGTTGGGCCAGGGGCTGGGACCTTTCAGATCCCTTTTTCCTTGGAGCAGGTGAGGGACTCTGGGATTTGCCCGTGGCCTCTCCCATTTCCTGCTGCAGGCAGGAGTCTGTGGGGTTTAGAAAAGCTTTCTCATGGCCTCCTGTCTTTATCTCACATGGTTTTACCTCAGTTTGAACATAACTCACAACATTAAGATGAATAAACCTATCATTTTATTTCCATATTGCACATAGGGTATCTAATCAGTATTTATGACATGTAAAATTAATCCCACTCACGAGGAGAGGCCTTTATAATTCATTAGTGCCATCACCTTGCTTGGGTTACAAACTGTTCATTTCACTCAAGACAGAAAAATCCATGTCCTAGGAATGTTCATTGTGCCTCTTAACTGTGAATTTACCACTCTTCTTAGTGGGAAAATTTTGAATGTAAAGGTATTTTTCAGTGGTAATTATTGCATCAAGCCTTTGACCATTTCCATGAAAATGTGGCTGATTTGGCAGAAAACAGCCCGGTTCCTTTTGGAAACATCTCAGAGCTGGAGAAACTGGAGATCTGGCTTGAATAAAGGGGGAGAAAGAAGTGAGGTGTGTGTTTGGGATCGTGTTTGCTTTGTCTTTCCCCAGCTCTGCCAGGGGGAGGGAGCCCTGGTGCTCTGGATCTGCAGTGGTGTCAAAGCTGCCCTGCCCCTTTCCTGGGCATAGAGGCTTCTTTACCTTCTTCATGTGCAGAGATACAGGGATTTTTGGAACTGGATATGAAACCTGACATGATAATTTAATTTATTTAGCAGTTCCCTCCCCCCCCCCCCCCCCCGTTAGCCTGTTTTTTGGAGTGTGGTGGTTTTGCATTTATTGATGTTTGATGAGGAAAAAGAAGACACCTAAACTCCTGAAACAATCACACAGAGTTCTTTAGAAAGGACTGAAACTTTGCGGCCATCCAAAATTGGGTTTTGCTTTGTAGTGATTTTGGTCAGACTCTTCTTTCACTGAAACAGCCCCCTGTATATCATCCTTTCAAAAGCTGTCTTCTTCCTTATATTGAATTTAATGTTTTACAGCACATGACAAATTCTGGGGAAACATCACATGATTTGATCAGTTTTCATTCCACGCTGCAATATTTTGTGAAATTTTAACATTTTAATAACTTTGTCTTTAAGAAAGAAGCCAAATGTTTAGGAGGTCCCGGTGACCTGATGTGATGTGTTTCAGGGAGAGCTGCTTTCCCATCAGTTTAACTGTCCTTGTTCAGGTTTGCAACTTGCTTTGTTTCCTAGAGCATCTTAAATTGATTTTCATTGTTTGGGCCAGCTTACAGTGCTTTCAGGGACAAAATTTTGACCTATGTTGAGCAGCAATATGTAGAAAAATCGTTTTAGATGCCTTGCTGGGCTTTCTCATGTCCTTTGCATTGCTATTATGAGTCAGGAGACTTGACTCAATAATCAGGGGAATTCTGACTCCTGTGCTGGTTGCTTGAGTCCCGTGGGTCACACATGGACAATGATCACTTTGTGATCACTCAGTGATTGGAATGTGCCTCTTTGAGACATTCATTCATTACCTGGAGGTGATTTTTCACTCTACTCCTTGTACCTTCGGGCAGAGAGGATTTGTTGCAGGAAGCTGTGCAAACAGACCTTGCTGCAGTTACCTGCTCTGCTGAAAAGTTTTATCTGAAGTTTCTTAATTGCCCTTTGTGTGTCTGTGTGAAATAGATGCTGTTTAGAAAGAGCAGGAGCTGTTTGACCATGCTCAAGCTGATGCCTGTCTGTCAATATATCCTCTCATGTGGAAAAAAGTGGTTTTTATGAGGCTGGAGCTTTCCTGAGGGTGAGCCTCCCGTCTCTGCACAGCATTGAGAGTGAAAAAAGCAGACTAGACAAAAGCAGATAAAATGCAACAAAACACAAAAATCAAAAATGCTGAACCAGGGGCCATCTTGTACCATTAGTATGCTGAGAAGAGTTTTGGTTGCATAATAACTGATGATTCATCCGTGGCGAATTCCTTACCCCAGTTTGCAGTGATTTCTGAAATACCCTCCAGTTTTTATAACTTTGAGATCCCCATCTAAACTAAACCTCTGTTAAAAACCGCAGTAATGGTATAATTTTTTTCTCCAGCCTTGCCAGTTCTATTAAATTTTATTAATGTAGGAAGTTTGGCAAGAGCCCTGGTGTTTACACTGAGTTAAATTCAGAACGGCACTGAGTTAAACAGCAAACTCCAGCTGTTCTGCAGTGCCAGCTGTGCCGTGGCTCGGGCTCAGGGCTGTTCCTGTGCTGTGCTTTTCAGATCCTGGCGAGGTCCGGGAGCTCCCGGCTCCATCAGGCAGGAGGTGGGATGGAGGAGAGGCTGGGCTGATGGCACTGAACCCCCGGGCCCTTTCCAGCTCAGGCAGTGACTGACCCCTCTGAGACTTCTCCTGGTGGGAATGTCATGCAGCCTGCTTCCCCCAGGCTGCTCCTGCACTTCCCTCCCCAGCTCAGAGCTCCTGGCAGGGAAACTGAGAGCCCAGAGCTTCCTCCTGCTGCACAGGCTCCCCACACCTGGGGGCACAAGGGACAGGCAGCAGAACCCACCCTACCCTGCAGGGGCAGGGCTGGTGACACAGGGCTGGTGGCACGGAGCTGGTGGCACGGGGCTGGTGGCACAGGGCTGGTGACACAGTACAAGCTCTGCACACATTTGGCATAGCCGGATGCTCTGTCCCTGGCTTAAGATCATGCCTGACCTGGGGGGCTCTCACAGGAGCATGCAAGGATTCAGCAGAACCGTTTTGGGGGGGAGCTGGCTGGGAATGGGACTGCAGCCCCCTTGGAGACTCCTGTCACCATCCTGTCACCATCTGGGCAGACACAGGGGATCTGGGTCAAGAGGTTTGATTGCCCAGGGAAGCACTGCCCTATGCAGAGCTGCTGGCACTCAGGGTTAGGGGTTTTTCTGTTTGTTTGTTTTGTTATTTTGGGTCGATTTTAAACAGTCCGTGAGTGTCTGAGCCATAAATAAAATTCTGCAATTGCATTTAAAGTAGAACCTCCCCTCAGGATATTCCTTCCCAGCTAAAAAATCATTTTTGTTGACACCAGAAGCATACTGAGGCATTTGGCACCTTGCTGTCAGCCTCACCTGCAGGAGTAAGAGGCAGAGCCCAGGACCTGAGCTGGGGGGAGCTTTTGGGCCCTGGGTGTCAGTCCTGGGTGGGCTCAGAGCCTTTGCCGCCTGTGCATGCCCTGCAGGTGTGTGACAGGTTTTTCCATCAGTTTAGCAGTGTCAGTCTCCAATGACCTCCTGACAAATGAGATCATAGCTCCTGTGCAGTCAGAGGGGGTTGATTGTTCGATGTAGTCCTCATTACTTAGAGAAGACAGAATGCAGCACCAAAACCAGCTCGTGGCTTGGAATATAAATAACAATCTATGAAGGTTCCTAAATAAATAATGCCATTAATCCAGAGCGTGCTCGGGGTTTTGTTTTTGTTTTATTTGCTGAAAGGAATCCGAAGCAATAGTGTTATTTATCCCCAGAATAATGTTACTATAGTAACTGTTGTACTTCCTTGGTAGCTGTGCACTGGAGTTGTGAAGTTACTTGGGGGGAGATAAGAAATTGTTCCAATAATTGGTTGTTTCAATAAAACAGGTGTTTGCCTGCCTTGAGAGCCCGAGTGCAGCAGAGGCTCCGAGAGCTTTGTGAGGTGTGGGAGAGGGAAGAGTGCTGGAGTGCAGTGACTTGCACTGCACCAAGTTGGCTCTTTGTTAAAATTGTTTTACCCTGGCACTTTTGCAATGTGGGCTGTGGGGAGTAACCATGGAAACACAGACTCCACAAATTGAGGACTTAACCACGGTGTTGTGAGAGTCCTTCAAATGCGCTGAACTTGATTATTAGAGATGTAAAGCTGCACACATCTCACCCAGGGAGGGGGGAAACTTGTTTTACTGTGATCCCCAAAGCCCAGAGTGTCCTGACTGCACAAGGCTGCCTTGCAGCTGCCCAGATGTGAAAGCTATGGGGTGCAGTGGGGGAGTCCTTAAGGTGCTGCGGGATTTGTCCCGTGCATTGGAAAGCAGGCACTGCTATTTGGGAGATCAATGGGACTTCACCTCCTCATGGGATTATTGGGAAGAGGAGAGGACAGCACATCCCCATCCTACAAAAGCCAGGCACATTGTTAGCTTCAAGAAGTTCCTGAGCAGGTATGAGGAGAGTTGGAAAGCACCTACTTGGCCTTCATTCCCTTTTCTGCTTTTCTGGCTCAGATTTCCATACTCACTGCTGTGTTTCCTGCATGTTCCAAGGTGGTTCATGTGCTAAAACTGTCTGTGCTTGCAGAGTGAAATTTGGAAAGTATTTAAGCTAAAATTATATTTAGCAGCATAGTAGAACCCAAATCCTTGGAAGACTCTGTTTTGTGTGCCGGCTTGGTTTTTTAACGCTGTAGTTAGTGCTGTGCTACAAACGTATTTCCATCCTCCCCTTATTTTAGTGGAATTCTAAAATGAATCCAGGCAATTCATTAACTACAAAGCCAGGGTGGGGTGGGGGAAAGCAAACAAACCACAAGCTTGTTCTGGGGTAAGCAGGGAACTAATTGTATCGGTTAAAGGAAACCCCCAAACCCACAACTTCTGTAAGATAACAGTGAAGAGTAATTCTGTATTAAAAGTTAAGAGGTTTAGCTGCTTAGTAACTTATCATGAGATATACTGAATTTCTTCAGTATATGGGAAAGGATTATTCAAACCATTTGGAAATATTAGTACACGCCAGTGAAACTTTCTATTGTCGGCAACCACGGCTTTTTTTTTGTTGTTGTCAGAAAAAAAGATTTGGTTAATTAATGTATCCCTGATTACTTTTAGAGTGCAATATGTGGTAGGTAATGTGCAAGCTGGTTATTACCTTAGATTCATTTTTATGTCAGTCTGAATTATTAAAGCAATTATAATTCACCATTCAAAGGTCTGAAGGAAGTAATATATGCTTTAAATTTCATGAAACACTTTACTAATGAAAATCCCCAGTGATGTTAAGAGTAGTATTAATGTGCAGAAGGTGAGAAGGGTTTTAGCTGGTCTGACAATAAAATGTGATAGACTGGAAGAGTTCTTTATGAATAAATTTTGAATTAATACATGTCTAAACCACTTTTGGATAGAACATAGTATTTGCTGTAAAAGAATATAGTCTGTAGCAGTTACCTATGGGATTCATTGACATATTTCCAATTAACTCTTAGACTGAAAACCAAAATGAAACATAAATATATCAAACTTCTGAATTGGAGTAAACTACTTCCCTGTGGAAGGGTGGGCATCGACAATATTTTCCCCAAGCCTAGATCCTGTTACCCAGGTGAGTGTCCTTTTTTATTTCCTTCTATGATGTATTCCTTGAAAAACAGAAGTTGAAAAAACAACAGTGGCTATCTGAAGTTTATTCTGGACTAATGCAGGGATTCAGGAATATAATGGTAACAAAAATGAGTGAATTTTGTTCTTTGCAATACATATTTTTGCACAAGACTAAGTACTATTACCCTATTAATTCAAACCACTTAAGCAAACATTTCTGTTAAAAAAATGTGATGTTATTTGTAGCTTTTTAAAGGATTGTGGATGGCACAGAAGAGGAAGGAAAGGTGAACCAGGACTGTACAGGCATTTGCGTCCCAAACATATGTGTTTTGTGAAGTAATTTCACTAAGTTCTTCAGATAAATACATATTTATTTTAAAAATCAAGTTGAGCGGCACGCCAGCAGAGCCAAAGCAGGTTTCTGCTTCAGCTGCTGGTGAAGGACAGAAGCAGTGAGGGTGCTGTGTGAGGGTGCAGCTGAGCTGCTGATTTATAGCAGCTCATTAGACCAGTGTGGAAGTCATCTCCTCCACAACTGCCATTCAGTCTCCAGACTCAAGGGAAAACAAAACTTCCCCCAATTTGCCATTTTATTTCCACAGCTCCTTTAGTCCAAGTGCCTGACTTGAACCACAGACTTGAAAATGCCTTTGACTCCCCTTCACCTGCACTGCTCAGCCCTGAAGGGAAAATTCCCTCCAGCACGGGATAATCCAGCCCTAAAACCGCCCCCCAAGGTGAGCTGGGGGTGCTGGGGCTGGCAGGAGTCAGTGAATTCCCTGTCTCCAGCACTCTGCAGCTCCCGAGCTGAGGAATTCAGTGCTCCCCCTGGCAGGGCAGGGCTCGTCCTCCACCTCACCCTGCCAGCTCAGCTAATGGCTCTTCAGGAGCCCAATGGATCTTAATAAAAAATGGAAATGGTTTTGCCCCTTCATTTTAATTAACATTATGTCTACATTTCGATGATAATGGATAATTAAGTGAGTTACCTTGACATTGGAATGTTCTTGGAAATAATTTACTATGCAATTTCATTAGGTTAAAGACATTTGTCTATTTTATTTTGAGTGGAAGTTTCATCATAAATATTTCTGAATATGATTTATACATAAGCTAATTATCATTCACAGAGTCAGGACTTTCCAAACTGCAAAATTCATTGTGTGCATTTTAAAAATCCTTTTGTGATCATACATGGATTGTATCTATTACTTCAAAGAAATATTCCTTTGTATTTTTTTCCCCCTGAAGTCTCCAGTCATCTGTTATTCTGTAAACACATAATGAGGCACACAAGTATTCTCATGGAGTGTTATTATTTTGGGGATAGCAAAGTTTGGCTTCATGAGGGGTGGTTTACTACACTTCAGAGAAAAGTGTTAATCAATGAAAACGGTTCTTCAATAAAACCAGAAAGAAATGCAAAGAGGTAATTTTTACCTGATTTTTTCACTTAAATGGTTGCTTTTTGGCCAGCTGTGGCATTGCCCTGCAGCATCCTTGTTCAAGCAGAAAATGAAAATGATAAAATGAACTTTCTAGGCTTAGGAAGGAGCACGTCTTGTTCATAAATCTTCTTGCATATCTATTTAAAAAGAGAGGGGGGATCCATCAGAAAAAATCCTTCAGTAGCAGTTCTCTTCCTCAGCTTCTTGCAGGGTCATGGCCTCAATTCACAGAAATGCTTAACTGGGGTTTGTGTAGTGGAGAGACTCTAAATGCAGAACTTCTGTACTTGAGAGGTGCCCAAAGCTCGCCTAAATAATGACAGGGTGGCAAATTGGTATTACTGTATTGTTTTGTAGTTATTAGGCATAATTCTATCAAAATACGCATTTCACATATCCCATGGAGAGGATCATTAAAGACAATTTATTGGTAACTTCTGACATATGAAACTAAGAGAAGGCCTCAGTTTCCTTCAAAGAGGTTGTCAAATACACTGGAAAAAAAACACTTCTAATGTCAGATTTATAAAAAAAATTTTGGGAGATCTGCTACTTTGTTATGCAAATTATCAACTGCATTGTGGAAACAAATTCCATAGTTGCTTATTTGGAAACAGAGTGAATTCTCCAGTCCTGGCATTGCTGGTTGGCACACTATGGACAGGAACAAGGGTGGGGATGAAGAGAAAGGAAAGTGAGTGAATATTCTTGAGAATAAGAACTTTAGGAGACAATTTAAATATATGATGTGATACAGTGATCTGTGAAAGAACATTCTATTGCAGGAAATACAGTGGCAGTGATAATCAGACTATTAAATGGTACAAGAATATCAGATGTCTCCTGGAAGCTCTGTGGAATATTGTTTGGTAACATAGCTCTGTCTGTAATTAATCTCTCTGTAGCCCAATCCTGCTGTTGATTCTCTCAGAGAAACTGGAAATTCAGGACCTGGGGTTACTTGGGCTCCATTTAGCTATCGATTGAATCATCTGCTGGATCCGTGGGAACAAAAGGGCAATTTCAGTTTCCACAAAGCAGATGAATCCGTGTGTTAATATTTGAGATGGACCAATCTGTAACAGTCAGTAACACTTTCATTTTTCTGTGTCTCTCAGCTAAAGTCTGGACATGTTTCCACTGAAACATTTGAGAGAAACCAGACAGGCAAAGAGTTTGCTGCTTCGTCTTCTTCCTTGCCCAGTCCCATCCCTGTCCTGCATCAGCCAGTTGAAATAAAGGACAGCGTCTCAAGCTGTGCCAGGGGAAATACAGGTTGGATATTAGGAAAAAGATTTTTCCAGAAAGAGTGAAAAAGTACTGGAATGGTCTGCCCGGGGACGTGGTGGAGTCCCCATCCCTGGATGTGTTTAAAGAAAGCCTGGATGTGGCACTGGGTGCCAGGGTTTAGTTGAGGTGTTGGGGCTGGGTTGGACTCGATGATCTTGGAGGTCTCTTCCAGCCTGGTGATCCTGTGAATTCTGTAAAGGTAATTTGAGGATCCTTGGGGTTTGGTGATGCTGCATCCCTCATGAAGGGCTCCAGGTGTCCTGCCTCCTTAGGGAAACTCCTCTCCCCCCTGTCTGGTGAGTTTGCCCAGCCTGGTGAGCCACCACTGTTGGAAATTTGGGCTTTGTGGGGTTTCTCCTTGGCTGGAGTGGGGCCAGCAGTGGCGCAGCCCCTCTGTGGGCAGCAGGCAGGAGCAGGGAGGTGCTGGCAGTGCCACGGACTGTGCCATGGGCTGTGCCATGGGCTGGCTGTGCTATGGGCTGTGCCACGGGCTGTGCCGTGGGCAGTGCCATGGGCTGTGCCGTGGGCTGTGCCATGGGCTGGCTGTGCTATGGGCTGTGCTATGGGCTGTGCCATGGGCAATGCCGTGGGCTGCGCCATGGGCTGTGCCATGGGCTGGCTGTGCCGTGGGCTGTACTATGGGCTGTGCCGTGGGCAGTGCCATAGGCATTGCTATGGGCAGTGCCATAGGCTGTGCTATGGGCTGTGCCATGGGCTGGCTGTGCCATGGGCTGTGCCATGGGCTGTGCCATGGGCTGTGCCATGGGCTGTGCCATGGGCTGGCTGTGCTATGGCTGTGCCATGGGCTGTGCCATGGGCTGTGCCATGGGCTGGCTGTGCCATGGGCTGTGCCGTGGGCAGTGCCATGGACTGTGCCATGGGCTGTGCCATGGGCTGGCTGTGCCATGGGCTGGCTGTGCCATGGGCTGTGCCATGGGCTGTGCCGTGGGCAGTGCCATGGACTGTGCCATGGGCTGGCTGTGCTGTGGGCTGTGCCATGGGCTGGCTGTGCCATGGGCTGGCTGCATGGCTGTGTCACAGCTCCCTGGGCAGCTGCTGCCACGACCATCCCCTGTGCCACCCCTGTGCCACCCCCCCTGAGGGGACAGCAGGAGTGGGGACAGGGTGGGGTGACCCCAGTCTGGGGGGACACAGTGCCCCAAATCAAACCCTCAGAACTAAAAAACCTCCTTCCTGTCCAGCCTGCAGTGTGCTGGGGATTCCCTGGGGATTTGGTGAGTCCCTTTTCTCAGGACTTTGTTCCACGAGGATTGGAAACTGAAGATCTCCTTTCAGCTCCTTTCACCCGTCCCCATAAGACATCTTAGTTTAGGCAGCCACCAGAAAAATAACACCAATTTGTGCTGGCAGCTCCCCAGCATCCGGGTTTTGCTGCAGAGATGCTCTGGAGAGCCATTCTTGCACCTTTTCCTGTTTGCTTTCTCCCCTCACAGTTCTTTAATGAGGAAATATTCCACGTTTGAATTTTCTCTCCTTTTAAATATTGATTCATACATTGACTTTAATGGGAGCAGAGTTGGATAATGCTAATTAATTAATAATTAATACAAAATAATTCCTAGCCTAACCTAAATTACAGATCAAAAATCCACTCACACTGGCAGAGCCATTTAACAGAGAAAAACTGCAATGAGCAATATTTCAGTTCCTCTCTAAAAACTATCCCTGTCATCTTCCTGCCCTCTCTAAAAATTATCTTTCCATCAGTAATTTGTTATTAAGCCACTGAACTGAAGTAGGTATCAAGAAATTTATTTTTATTTTCATGGGAGAGTCAGGCTTGCCAAACCTTAAATAGAATGGAAGATTTTTGGAAAGGCAGATCATTAACATGCATGCTGAGAGGATGAAAAAGATTGAAGGTAACGCTATAGCGGGATTTTTTTCTACTGCAACAATTTTTTTTTTGTACTTTAGGTACCATATAGCCCCTTTTAAAAATCTAAAATTGAAAATATTCATTCGATACTAACTGTAGTCCGGTGTCAGAGTTCTTCATTTATTAACGTAGACACTGATATTGAATATACTGTGTGTTCTCTGCATTATCCATGACCAATATAAGAGAAATTTCCATGAAAAAAAATGTTTAAAGCACATTTCACAATAGCTTAAATAAGTTCTCTTTCACAATTTTTTTTTCTATGCTGCTGCTAATATGACTTTCAGATCAATTTAAATGTATTCCCAACTTTATGTCACATTGAATAGTGTTACTCCATACAGAATATATAAAATATAAACTATTCCTCAGATCTCAGAAGGGAGCCAGTTCATATTTTGAGGGAAAAAATGTTGGCTTAACCTTTGTGAACACCCGGATGACACAAAACACAGAGATGGTTGAAACACCTGAAGTTTCTCTGCTCTTGGAAAGGAATTCTGCCTGTGCTCCTTCTGTCTCTGCATAAAAGGAGGCTCATTTCTGAGGCTGCAGCCTCAGTCCTGCTTCTGTGGCAGTGTCAGGGCTGGCAGCTGACGAGATGTTTGACTCCAGCTCTGACATCAGGGTGATAGACAAGGCTGCCATGCTGACAAAGGCTTGATCACAGTCCTACACTCCTTGTACAAAAGAAGGTTTTTCCCCCTTTCTTCCTTTCTGCCTTTTTTTTTTTAATAGAACACAAAGTCTGAAGGCTCATCTAAGTAGGAAAGATCCATCAAAATCTCTAATTAAATACATGACAGCTGGTGAATTAGAGCATTCTGTCTTAGTGCTGCCATCCTATAATACTTCATAATCCTGAGAGTCCAAAGTATGAATTAATTATGCTTATAAGGATCCTGATAACCAACTAAAGGGGAAAAATAATCAAAAGCCACCCCGAAAGGTCTCTGAGAATGTAGGCAGTGCTGCTAATCATGAGTGACTACAACCAAATTATTCCCAGATTACCAGGCTTTGGAGAGGCTTTGAGAGAGAGAATATGCTGGTATTACAAGACTTTTTGGCTAAAGAAACTGCTTGTTTTTAAAATAATGTGTTAACAAAGCACTTTTAGAAGTGTTGTGGTTTGACCCCAGCCAGCACCTGAAGCACCACGTGGCTGCTCACCTGCTCTATCCCCAGTGGGATGGGGGAGAGAATCAGAAGAATAAAAGTGAAAAAATAGGAGAAAATCAATGGATTTGGACAAAAATAGTTCAATAGGTAAAGCAAAAGCTGGAAAGCAAAGCTAGGAATTCACTCCCCGTTCCCCTGGGCAGGCAGGTTCAGCCAGCCCAAGGAGCTGAGTTCCACCCCAGTGGCTTGGGAAGACAAGAGCGTGTCAGCCCTGCTCAGCAGCGACCAGAACACCCCCGCGTTGTCGCCCTGCTTCCAGCACAAGCCCAAACCACACCCAGCCCCTCAGCAGCCACGGGGAGCAAATCCCTCCTCTCCCAACCACAACCAGCACAAAAAGCCGTGTGTCAAATACCAGCTCCTAGCAGCTGGCTTAGGCCTCAGCCTTGCGAGCATAAACATGATAAAAACCCCCCTGAAGTCAGTTTCAGATTAGTCCTGTTTTCTTCAAGAAATAGAAAGTTTAGAGACAAACCTGTGCAGGTGTTCACGTGTTGTGAGTTTGTTTAAGTTTACTGGTGAGGAGGTTTTGGTTGCTTGTTGCTACTTTAGGGCAAAAGGAGCAGAACTGAAGCAGGAATTTTCATGCACTTTAGGATTCTCTTAAACTGAAGTTCTCTGAGTTTGGGGCATGTAATTTTTTAACATTGAGAGCCAGGGATTACATGTTCCACTGAAACATTCACTTGAAAATTGCTCCATCCATAATCCAGATCTGAAACAGATATTGCTAAAGAAAAACTTTTAAACAGCCCTAGTGGTTCATACTCAGCTTCTCTTTGATTTTTATTTTTTTGCTGTCAAGACTTAAGGGTTTTTTCCCTTAGGGTTTTCTAACTTAAGTTTTTCTCATTAAAATTTTTTTCACTAAAATCTATCCTACAAAATATGAAACATATATCATTACATTTCTGTTCCTGTATATTTTGAACAAAATTGGACCTGTATGATAGACCTTACGGAGGCTTCTTCCTGCCTGTTTATTCACTGGTTTTACTGGTTATTCAGAGGCCATGTAATTGCACTGAAAACACACTTGAGTTTTTGGATGCTCTCAAAATCCGTGTACAGTGAATTCTTTCTGTGTGAGGGTTCTTCCTCATTTTGCTCAGCAGATGGTCAGGTGTCAGTATCACGACTGGGATGTGAAGAGATGATTAATTTCAGACAAGCTTGGCCTGAAATCCCTGAGTTCACATATTCCTGAGTCAAGAACACTTCTTTGGAAATATGTTATAGCTGTCTTTTGAAGTTGCTGTGCTTCAATCCGCTAAAATTGCTATTTATTTCTCACAGTTGTTAACCGGCACCATTCATGATTTGAAACCTGGTTACTGTTATTAGAAGCCGGAGTAAAACTGCAATTCCTGCAATTCGGGTATTGGGTCCTTTTTGACCTAGTTTGTAGATGAACTCTGTATGAAACAAGAGAGGGGGAAAATGCCAAATATTTCTCATGATAAAGAAGACTTTGAGGTAGCCAACAGATTTATTGGATTCTCTTTGTAAGAGGTCCAGTGTTACTGAGGAAGGAGCCCATTCAGCGACATGCTTGGATGGAGAAGACCCATTGAGTAGCTTTTAAGTAAACTGATTTCTCTCTTGGAGGGTTCTGCTATTTTCCCTAATCCATCTGCTGACCTGCCATTTTGATGTAAGAAATGGTGGGAAAGGCTGCTGGTCCTGGATCAGCTACACAAGAATGACTTTCACCAAATGAGACACTTTCATCATTCTGGTGGGCTGAAAAATCACTTGTCACAATCCTGAGAAATGCTCGTCACAGAAGCACGGAATTACTCAGGCTGGAGGGAACTGTGGGAAGTTCCAACTTCCCAGTCACTTCAGCCCAGCAGGCAGCCAGTGTGGCCAGGTGTGATTTATCTCTGCAAGCCCATGACAAGCGGTGGTGGTTTTGGCTTTGCTGCCGCCCTCCCTGCAGGCCTGAGCACAGGGCTCATCCATCTCCCTCCCTGGCAGCCTGTCTGCCTCCTCCCGTCTCCATCCTGGCTGCTTGGAGACCACTCACAACCTCCCTGTGCCTGCAGAGTTTGTCCTCAAAGAGCTGCTCTCAGCTCCTGCACCTTTTGGCATTGCTTCAGATCATCTTAAAGCAGTGGTTTGGGGTTTTTTTTGCCTAAATATGGCTTGTAATTTCCACTATTCTTGTCTGCACCCGGCTGCCCAGGCTCCTCATCTGGGCTGTGTGTGAAAGTGGAAAGGTTGTGCAGGCCTGGCACAGGACAGTTGTGTCTGTGAGAGATGGGCACGGGCTGCCCTCCCTGAGGCACCAAATCAGCCCAACCAGACGCGTGTCAGCCTGAGCTGAGACAGACATCCCATCATGTTCACCCTGAGCTGTGTCTGAGTGCCTTGTGCCACTCTGTTCTCTGCCACTGAAAACACCACGGCAGGGAAAAAACCAAAAAATGTGCATTGAAATTCTTCTGAACTTCACGTGGGATGAGGTGGAATGCTAACAAAGGCACACCTGTCAGAAATTCTCCTGGGCAACCTGAAACTTGCTGTTCGGTTTGGTTGCCAGTGCAGGTGCCAGCAGATGGCACTCAGGAATTTGGAATGTTGTTTCCTGTGGGGCTTTCTGGGACCGAAGCAGCCCCGCAGCGCTGGGAGCTGCCCCTTCCTCACTCCAGGGCTTTTGTGGCTTCGGAGGGACACAGACACTCACTGGGGACAACTGGTGACTGACGTGTGGCACTGATGTGGTTCATTGTAGGCTGGGAAAGTGCTCAGACCTGGTTGGAATGTTCTGAACTCGTTGCTGTAAAGAGAGCTGAAATGTTGTTTGTATATTAAAGTACTGTGTTGGTTTATTGTTGTTTGTATGTGGGTTGAGTAATGCTGTCCAGTGGCATAGATTGCATCATTTAATCAGTTTTCAGTTTTGATTACAGCTACCAGCAGGAGACTCAGAGTTGCCAAATGTAATTAAAATGTAAAAAAAAAAAAATCTCAAACCAAACCAAAGAACAGAAGCAAAGAAGAGTTCAGAGATAATTAAAGCTGAGAAACGTTTATTTTCCTGTGAACTTTTGTACTTCTGCGCTGAGGAAAGCTGAATATTTTCTGTCTTCAAGCATCCCCTGCCTTGGGTTGTTTGGATCTGGGGTTAGATCATCATTTCCATCTTAGTGCAGAGCTCTGTCAGTGACTAATGCAGCTAACACTAGATTAATTGCACGAATACTTTTCAGGTTTGCGATGTAACACAGTTCTTTATTCTGAGTCTGGTCCTGTTGCAAGCAAAGGTAAAAAAGTTTTGCAGTGCCCTCTCTCCAGGTGCCACTGGACTTTTCTCTCACATTGGGAGCATCAAGATAATTCCAGCGTCTTGTACCACGGGTGCATTGACCTCCCTGGCTCCTGGTACCTTGTGTTTGGGCTTTATCATCTGTGGAAGGTGATCTGCAATGAAAAGATAAGGGCTGACCCCGTGTCTGGGTAAAGGTTGGACATTTATAAATGTACAACTGGAAGGCTGTGTCAGAGCCCTGGTCTGTCAGTGAACAGAAACCTTTTATTAGGAATCCTGAGGTTATTCTTGGGCTGTTTATATGGTTTTGCACGATCTTGTTTAGTTTAAGTAGCTTTGCCTCTTCTCTGGGCTGTGCTTTTATTTCAGTATTTTTCAGGTTTATCCTAATGGACAGGATCCCTGGGTGTTTTTGTTGCTAAACTCATTTGTGATCTCACAAGGAAGACCTGATGATTATAGATGATAATGATATTTTCCCCAGTCCCCCTTTTTAATGTTTTCACCTAGAAATAGCACAAGCACCTCAGTAACAACATGTATTTGCGGTACCTTGACGAGGACCCTGTTACTTCAGCCCTATGCTCCATAAATCTGGAGAAAAACTCTTCTGTGGGGGGAAGCTTCTCTGGTGCACTTCTCCACCTGATGGACCTGCCTTTTTCCATGTTGGGTCTAAGGATGAAAAAAGTCTTTAAAGCAATCTGTGTGCTCAAATGAACTCCTGAGCTGCAGTCTTAGTCAGGAAGTACCTGCACATTTGAGACTCTCAGCCAGTAGTAAAATAATTTATTTGTACCAAATCCAGATGAAGCAGAACAGGAAGGTCTGGGCAGGCTAAGCCTGAGGATCTGAACCACTTTTGGTTGCCTGCACTACAGAGAAATGAAGAGATTGATGTTTTTTTAATGTAGATGATGATTTGCTTGAAATATTCTGAACTGTCAGCTTGGCAGGATCTTCATACACTTTTGTTAGCTAATCAAAGACAGATTGCAGGCAGGAGCCATATCTAAATTTATTAAGAAAATTAATAGACCATTTAAATTTTACTAGAATTAGGCCAAGATACAATAAGTATTTGCACCAGCAGATCCTCATTAGCTGTGCCATTGACCTGGTGCCTGGTGTGTAATGGGGAATTGACATCTAGATTTGGGGACAATGGTGCTGCTAATGCGAGTTTGAATCATTAGGGGGGAACAAAAGACTAATTTTATACATGTGTCAGATTTTACTTTTCATATTAATTTCCCTGTGTGAAATTATGGGCTATTATGGACTGCCAAGTTAAGGTTTCAAGGCTTTTTTTGGCCTGATCCAGGAGTTTTGCTTGTTCTTTATTCTGTAAATCTCTGTACACTCTGGGTGTGAAGGAAGTTTCATGTATTAATTTATTTACATAATATTTTTTGGAAAGTTATCAACTTGCTGACTGTTGAGACCCTAATTCTGTATTTTCCTGAGTGTATCAGTCTTTCTGGGTTAGTTAACCATGAAAACAGATCCTTGCAAAGTTTCAGCAGATTTAAGTTGGGTTTTAGCACGCTGAAACCTTTGTGTCTCTGCCTAATGCTGATATTTTTAAATCTAGTGAAAATTACCCCCTTTTTCTTTGTTAGGTGACTTTCTCAAACCTCCATAAAACTTGTGGTTGGGTAGGATAGTTCCTTGAGGTAAGTCTTCACTTTCCAAGAAGCTGCCTCAGCAGGCCTTAGTAAGAATCAGTGTGTGCAGTGGGAATTATTTCCCCCAAGAGGACTGTTCAGCATTTTAAAGAAGATTACATAATTGAAGCCAAATTATTTTTAAACTATTTTTTTTTTCTGTCTTGAAATTGCAACCATGCTCAACAGTGAATTCAGTGTATGAAATTCTGAACGCTGACAAACAGGATGGCCCGGATTTGAAAAGCTGATTGTGTCATTCACACATGCAGGTCATTTATGAATTGTGCTTTATTAATAACTTTAGGAATGGCATTGGTGATTTGTTCTGTGGTCTAGGGACAAGAATGAGGATTGATAATGTTCTCAACACAGTTTGTGCTTTTAGCTGCGCATGGCCAAACAAACATGCATTTAAAAAAATATTCCCCTGCCCTTTTAGATGATGTTACATCTAAGAGATACTGCAAATAAGCTGTCCAGCTCTGAGAAGCTCCTGTGCCTGTTGTCCAAATCCATTTAATTTCCAGCACATCAGCACCAGCCTCAGCCCCATTCACAAGTTAACAGTCTTGTGATGCAGGCAGCAACCAAAACCTGTTGGGATTAGGGGAGAATTCCATGAGGTGTGTGGGTTTGAGGTGGCTCTTGCAGCCAGCAGTGCTGGTGGCAGCAGTGGGTGAGGGAGGAGGTGATTCCCCAGCTGGGGCTGCTGGAGGGGATGGTGTTCCTGTTTTGGGGTGGCAGCTCTGCCTTCCCGTGGATCCTCTGGGATCCTGCCCTGCTCCTCGTGGCTCCAAGTGCAAGCCATGCAGATGAACTGTTCTGGGCTTGGGTCACCTGGCTTTGACCTCCCTTCATTGCTTGGTTGAAGCCAGAAGAGTTTGGCCCCTGGCAAGAGCTGGAGGCCAGCAGGAAGCGATAGAGTTGACTGTGCTTCCAACAGCTCAGGACACACATTTCAAAGCAAGCCAGTGTTTATCTGCCAGCTCTGATACAATATTTAGAGTTCTATCAGAGTGGCAGAGCAAAACTTAGGTGAGTGAACGTCACTCTTCTCCCTGGTCTGCAGCTTTCGATGTTTCTTATCTTCTCTCTTGCCGCCCTGCAAACACAGCCCTTATCCTCTATTCCCTTCACAGTCTCCTGCCAATCCACCTGTTCTGCACTCCTGGCTGCCAGTTGTGTGCCCAACTGCTCAGCAGAGCCAGCTCTGTCCCTCAGGCAGGAGCTTTTCTGATAGTTCAGTCCCACCAGGCTAAGACAGCCTGCAAGCCCTGCCAGTGTTTGCCATCCTTTCATTCCAGAAAGGACTTCAATCCCTTCAGTCCCAGTAGGTAAAAGCAGATATTGAGTGAACTGAATCATTTCCCTTCTATTTCAGAACTATTAGAGATATTCCCACAGGTGCTGATGGCTGCTTTACAGCTGCTGGGAGGGATTATAAATGAAAGGAGTGAATGTTGTTTGTTTTTATGTAGGTTTAACCTACTTACTCTGTATACCTCATTTTCTTTCCTATGATGTTCAGGCCAGTAAACAGCAATCCCAGACACTGACCCATCTTTACAGCAGGTAAGGAGCAGCAAGCCTTTGAAAGCTTCAGCTTCTCATCCTGAGCAGGAGCAATCATTCTCCTGTTTTTCCCTCCTATTGAAGACTGAGGTAACTCATCTTCTCTTGCAGGGAGAGCTGGCAGCTCAGGGATTTACGATTCCAGTGATTATTCCACAACTTTTAAATTCTGCTACTTGTAGAGAAACCAAAGCTGGGCTAACACTGGATGTATAATATGAAAATGTGCCCTTCCTATTTTGTTCCCCTTGGGCTTTGCTCACGGGAGAGTGTGTGGAACTTGCTGAGGCAGAGATCTCTAATCTTACTGAGCAATCATGCTGGTGCTAGAAGGATGTTAATGATGTTTTACCACCTAAGAGGGTGATGAAAGGAGAGCATTTGAACACCTGAGCATGTATAATTTAAATGTAATAAAATCACAATATGAGTTCTAAGTAGAAAAATTAGCATCGCTAATTATTGCTTGCTGATTATTGCTCTAAGCTGTTCCTCAATCTTTTTTTTTTTGTTGTTGTTGTTGTTGTTTTTTTTTTTTTTTTTTTTTTAATCCATGCTGTTAGTGGATCCAGACATCAGGATAAATACCTGACACCACATGTACTCAAATTTCTGGCTGTCACCACGTTCAGCTCTGTGTCTGTCAGTGGTGTGAGGCACAGTTTGATTTGGGCTCCCTGAGAGGGAAAGGCTGGGCACAGCTGGGATTCCCAGAGTGCTCCTTGGAAAGGGAACCAGCCTGCTTTTGTTCATCACTGACTTATAAGAAGTGCGATATGGAATGGACCAAACCATCTCAATTAGTGCAGATGGGGTGTGAGATGAGAATATTCCCATAGCACGTGCTACTCGTGCACTGTTGAGGAAAAAGAGTTATTTATAACATAAGTACAAACCCCTCCTCTGCTGCTGCAGGAAGGCCTCAAGGTTACTGAGCATGTGTGACATAAATGCAGCAGAGCATCTTAATTAGATTCTTTCACCAGAACTCCTGACCTTCTGTGTAGCACATTAATGTATTTTACTAATTATAAATGCAATTAAAAAGTACTGAAATAAAATTAGGCGGATCTATCTAATTTACATTAAGCACTTTCAAATTATGCAGATTTTCAAAGTATTTTTTTTCTTCTTTTTTTTTACACCCCCCCCCCCCCCCCCCTTTACAATTTGTGTTTCAGGAAAAAATTGTCTGCATTAAAACAGCTGGAAAACAACCTTGTAGCAAAACAAATTTCTTTTCTGTGATTATTCACAGTGTGTGAGTTAATTTTGCAGGCAGTAATATGCTTAGCTGTCGTTAGGGCAGTGACTCACACAATAGAACCCATATGTGCACTGGCTGCAGCGCTGGCTCCTCTACTGGCTGGGGGCTTCTCCAGTTTTTCCTCTTGGGAATCAGGTTCAGAGGCTAAGTAGGAAAAAAACACTGATATAATGGTGAAAAATAGAGATTTATAAACAGCAAAGACACAACAAAACCCGGGTGTGAATAACGCAGGGGAAACATCTGGTGCGCTCAGTCATTAAACCAGGCTGGCTGTTATCTCTGCTGCCTATATGTTTTGGTAGTGCTCTCACAGAATTTTAGAGTTTTACACATGAAAGTAGAAAAATAACAACATTTCATTATTATTTTTGTCAAGTATCTAAATGGCAGCAGGCGCTGAGCAGCAAACAGAACACAATCCTTACCCTGGAGAGCTTCTGATCTAATTTTAGATGGGCTGCAGAAACAGAGGCAGCTCTAAGTACTGAACATAGATAGAGCCAAGCTTAAAGGAGGGAAATTTGTACAGCTACCCAGGCATTTTAGCTCATGTTGCTTATTCTTAACCCCTTTCAATAATAAAAGATTATTTTTTATATGTGTGTGTGTTTTAAATGAAAATTCTCTAGTTTTTTACTTAAAAAGGAAGTAAAAGTGCCTCATGGTTTTTTTGTCCTCTTTTATCCCTTCCCTAAAGAAGTAATGGAAAAGAGTAGCGGAGAGCAGAGGAAGAAATATTGAAATAAGAAGAGATTAGGGTAAATGAACCAGTTCAGTGTTCGTCTAATGCCAAATGTCGTGCATTAGGACCATACTATTTTCCAGCTATTTTTTTTCTTTGTGTTTATTGAGTTTTGAGTCTCTCCCAATCAGCCTTTAAAGCAGAAAATGAAGAATGAAGCTTTGCTCATTATGGGTGCTCATTTGTAGCCATCTGACAGGGGGTACCACAGGGAGCACTGGGGTGGTGCTTCCTCAGTGAGTGTCTGCCAGATCCACCAGGGACCAAGAACTGAAAGGGAGAGCAAGGCATGTGAACCAGTTTCCTGCTAGAATTAGAAATGTAAGAATTCGTCCCCCCTACCCCAAAGATCTTCCTGCTGGACAGAAGTGGAGTCTCCTCACACTTTTCTGGAAGCAGCAGGCGCTGTGCTGCATAAACCAGCCGGGAGTTCCTGTGGCCTTTGCCTTGGAGCAGAGAGCCCCTTCATGTCTCTTTCCATGAGAGGAACATGGGGATTTCTGAGTGGAATTTTGCTCCCTAAAATTCTGAGCTTCTCTCCTTGGTGTAGAAACCTATGTGGAGCATTCACTTTGTATCTCACAGCTCTTTTGGAGTCAAGTAAATACTTCAGACTGGAGAGGTGCACTGTTTAAATCCAGGTGTTTTCATTGATGCCCATGTTATAAACTGAGGTTTCTGCACGGGTTAGTGGAGGAAGGAATGGCTCCAACTTTAAATTACTCTCTGAAAGATGTGTCCTGTACACTGAGACAGTGGGCTTGTGGGGATGGGAGCTCTTATGTCTCTCAGAAAGGATTTTATTTTGGGGAATGCTGCTGCTCCTGTCCCAAAGCAGCTGCCAGACCTTGACAGAGCATCATTGCTCTGGCTGCTGAGAGTAAGCACTCCCCAGGGATCAGAAAATGTGCTGTGGGCAACAGCAAGGACTCCCTTGAACAAAAGTGGCAGCAGATCCCAAATCCTGCTTGGTTCAGATGGACCTTTAGGCTGGAATCAGGCACCTCTCTCACAGCAGCCCTTTCTCAGTGCAATACCGTACCACAGGCAGGAGAAGCAATGCTCAGGCCAGCTCACCCCATGCTGCTGTAAACCAGTGATTATCTACAGAAATATTCACTTTTCTGTTTGAAACATTAGCACAGGACAGTGTTTTGGTGCCCTTTTGGCGCAGGTTTATAACTGGAAGCAGGAATTGCTGGGTGTTTCTGCAAATTCAATGTTTAGGAAATGTTCAGGTAAGGATCTGGAATATTTGAAATGTTTTGCTTTGAGCTCGCTCCTTCCCCCAACCCCAAATATACGGAGTGCCACACCACAGTTAAAAACCAAAACCTTTGGAAATTTAGATATTTCCATTAAAAATGCATGTTGTTGTAAAATCCAAATTTAAGTGAAAGCTTTTCTCATATTTTAATCATGCAGGGGTCTGCTGTCAGATGTGGTTGCTTGGTACAAGCAATCCAACAATGAATTATCAATAAGGTTTGCGTGGTTCCTAATTTATTTTTTAAACTTTATTTTAACATTGGATTGTGCATAGTTCAGAGCATGGTTATTTGAAATGCGACACTTGCCAAGGGTGAGATTTAATTGTTCCATCAAGAATGAATACAGGGTAGAACTCCAGACTGGCACAGCCTTGGTAGGAGCCCCCAGCTGCCCTCCGTGGCCAAGATGTGCTGGTGTCTGCCAGCGCTTCTGATTAGGAAATGAAATCCTGCCAAAGTGCTGTGTTTGACTATTGGTGTGCTCTGCTGGCATGGGATGGATTTAGGCCCTGGGTTCAGTCCTCTGCTGAACAGAAATCTCTTTAACTGTGAAATTCTTCATGGGGAAAGAGATTAATCACATTTTAATATTAGGGGAAGCAAAGTTTAAACTATTTATTTGAGTGTGTGGCTGAAAAAATATACTAAGAAAAGGATATTTAAAATTGCCCCCTTTTAGTTATGTTTTGCTTAGATGTAATTATTCTTGTTCTTCATTTTTGTTAAACTTCATTATAGGGCCTTGTCCAAAAAATGGTTTGGGGTTCTTTTCAAGCCATGAGGATGTTTGCAAAAGCTTATTTGTAAGATGGGAGTTTGTAAGGCTTTGAAAGCCTACTTTTCTGCTGGGAATATGGGTCAGTGTGCAAGTAAGATGGACAGGAGTTGTGTGTACCAAATTACACTAAAAAAGACCTGAGAACAAAAAAAAAGACGAGACTTAAATAGCCTACCTGAAGTATTTAAAAGCCAATTGTCTGATTTCTGTTTGAAATGGCACGTGCAAAAACTTTTAAGGCACCTAACAGGGAGCTGGACTTTGCAGGCTCTGCAGTGAAATATGACAGGCAAAGTGCTCTGGGTAATAACTCACCAGACTGGATAATAGAGTCTTTCACTGAGAGAACGAGCATGCTGGCTGAGACACCGGGGTTATCCTTCTGGGTGGCTCAAAAAAGAGATGCATGATCATCTACTGCTGCTTGCTGCATGCCTGGGGGAGCTGGATGGTGTGAGTGTGAGCGTGAGCTGGGCACTGATAGGAGCTGGATGGTGTGAGTGTGAGCTGGGCAGTGACAGGAACTGGATGGTGTGAGTGTGAGCTCTGCACAGACAGGAGCTGGATGGTGTGAGTGTGAGCTGGGCAGTGACAGGAACTGGATGGTGTGAGTGTGAGCTCTGCACAGACAGGAGCTGGATGGTGTGAGTGTGAGCTGTGCAGTGAGAGCTGGATGGTGTGAGTGTGAGCTCTGCACAGACAGGAGCTGGATGGTGTGAGTGTGAGCTGTGCAGTGAGAGCTGGATGGTGTGAGTGTGAGCTGGGCAGTGACAGGAACTGGATGGTGTGAGTGTGAGCTGGGCAGTGAGAGCTGGATGGTGTGAGTGTGAGCTGGGCAGTGACAGGAACTGGATGGTGTGAGTGTGAGCTGTGCACAGACAGGAGCTGGATGGTGTGAGTGTGAGCTCTGCAGTGGGAGCTGGATGGTGTGAGTGTGAGCTGTGCACAGACAGGAGCTGGATGGTGTGAGTGTGAGCTGGGCAGTGACAGGAACTGGATGGTGTGAGTGTGAGCTGTGCAGTGAGAGCTGGATGGTGTGAGTGTGAGCTGGGCAGTGACAGGAACTGGATGGTGTGAGTGTGAGCTGTGCAGTGTGAGCCGGATGGTGTGAGTGTGAGCTCTGCACAGACAGGAGCTGGATGGTGTGAGTGTGAGCTCTGCAGTGGGAGCTGCACTGGGTCCTGACTGACACGGGACGTTCTGAACCCCAGGGATCTGGCAGCAAATTGACACAACTGGATTCATTTCAATTAAGTCCCACCAATTTCCACAAACTGAAGACGCGGCCCATTATGTCCTCCTGCCTGCTCTAGCAATGAATCCAAGTGTGTGATTAAGAATATAAGAACGCTCATTACAGTTAATGCCCTGTGCTTAAAGCCAGGAGCTAAAGTTAAGCAGGTATTGAAGTGCCTGCTGGGATCAGCAGCAGAAGGCAGAGCTGCCTGGTGCCCACCCAGGTGCCCTGACAGCCAGGGCTGGGAAAGGCAGCTGCGTTTCCTGGGAGCACTTTCCTCTTGGTCAGCATGTGGCCAGCTGGATTGACTGTGCTTTACAGTGTTTTCTTCTGCCTCAAACTTGTTTCATGGGTGTAAGTATAGTAGAAAACTATTGGATAGTTTCCCTAATGACCACCTTTCTTACTCGATATGTTTTGTTTTGATCCAAAGCAGAAATCTGAAATTCTCTTCCAAACCCTTCCTTGGAGTCTCAGTAGGACCTTTCACAGGTGACATAACCCTTTAGCTCATATCATCCCATGAGTATAATGTTTATGGATTTTTTTTTAAAGGAAGACAGAGCTAACATTTTAATTTTTTCACTGTATATACCAGAATATATAGTTCAGTGAGTGCCGGGATACATTTTTCTTCTCTCTGTGTGTTTGTTAAAGCAAAGCCCAGCTTGCAGTGCTCTGCGCTGGGCAGAGCATATCCCAAGGCTGACAGAAATCCAGGTGTTCCTGTGAGGATGGACTTGGCCCACCTGAACTCCTTTTACCTGCAGTGCTCCTGCTGGGAGAAGCCAAACCAAATCCTTTGGTGTGTCCTTAGGAGCTGCAGTCAAAAACCTTGTGACAAAACTCCAACATCTGCAGGGTCTGCTGGGCTGTGGGGCTCGTACACCTCCCACCTGGAGCTTGCAAACAAAACAAATGACCAATAACTCATCTCTCCAAATGTGGAATTTTACAAAGAGTAAATCTTGCACATTATTTTCACATTATCTCTCATAAGTTATACCTTGCTGCATTCCCTGTCTCCTGCCTTTACAAGCCCAGCTCAGGATGAAGAGAAAGTGTTTGTCTTTAGGAAAACATAAAAAAAATCTCCAGCTCTTCCTTGCTCACTAATCCAAGCAGAATTCAACCTCTCATTGCTGTGACAGCCTCCCTTTGCCAGACACAGACACTTAGCAGGTGTTTTCATCATGACATTAATAATAAGAATTGACACGTGCTAAATGAGGAATCCTTTGTTGTGCCTGGTAGCACTGATGGATATTTGGGGAAATTGACAGCTCCTGAAAAATGTTTTTGCCATTACCAGCAGTTCTCTGACAGATTTTTAATGGCTCTCACAGAACCCTCACTAACTTGAACACTCCTGCAGATGAAGTGGAAAGTGGTGAAATGTGCTGCTTTAACACTTCTGAAAGTTAGTGACGAAACGTGGAACAACTCTGAGCTTTACTTTTAAATCACAATTTTTTGAATTTTTTTCCCTGAAAATAATTTTTTTCTCTCTCAGTACTCAGAGATGGGAATGGATTAGCTGAGGGGACAAGCATTTGTTATGGTACACCAGGACCCAGCCATGTAACCCCCATTAACCTTAATGGGAGCCACAAAGCTCATCCTCCTCATTTAGATGGAAATATCCCCCTGCTCATCAGGGATCAATTGCACTCTGGGTTACCTGGTTTCAGTGGCTCATTCAATATGGCCATGACCTTGTAAGCCTTGGACTACAGGAAAGGGAGGACAGATAAAACAGGACTGAGAGAATAGGGATCAAATAAAACTGTAAGCAAAAGAAAAAAAAGGGAGAGAAAACGTTCTAGAAGTTGTTATGTAATTCATGTTAGAAGTTCCAGTGGAATGTAATTGCAATTAAATCACCAGCACCATTTGCAGTTCAGTGTGATACTGCAGAAAATCAATGCAAAGATAACAGTGTGCAGGTGCTTCTGAGAATTCTCACATTGAAAATAATTTTACAGGAAGAATGTGTTAACTCTTTTTTTTTTTTTTCTTTTCTTTGAACTTCCCTGAAAAGAACAGAGCAAGATAGTGATCTTTGAATGTTCTTATTTTTGGCTCCTCCCTCCCCCAAGTTAATCATTGCATCCATAAACCTGAGCTACTCAGGGTGGTGTTATCAGGAAAGCCTAAGTGGGGGAGATGCTCATCTCTTTTTGAAAGTCAATTAAGCTTATGTGCCTAAATCCAGTGTTTATGTTTGAATCCCTGTTGATGGCTTTATTGAAAAAGATCTCCAGTTGCCTTTTTAAGTGATAGGAGGATTATGACTAAGTATAGCAAAAGCTCAGTTCTCTGCTGACATCTCTTATCTCTCACTGATGAAAATAACATGCATCCTGTGCCTCAGAAGAATTCTATAATTAAGGAAGGGGGACCAGAGAGGGCCTGGCAAAGCTGTGGAAGGAATGAGTTTATGGGGGAAAACTGTTCAAGTTTTTGTTTATGATTTGAGACTGCCCAGTGCAGATAACAAAAGACATGGAGGCTAAACTTTAAATAAATATTATGCTGCCATGGGTGTGATTTCCAATATGAAATCTGCTTCATTAATGTTAAAATAAGACCCCCTGCCCTCAGGTAGAATACAGCAATCTCAGAGCTAACACAGGACAAGCACTACTGGCTTCCAAACACCTCTCACAGCCAGAAAATTACAACAGAACTACAGACAGAATTCAGGAAAACTGTTTCCAATTGTTTATTTTTCATGCCTGGGAATAATCAGTTTTTTCAGCTAATCATGACTCTCTCATCATAAGACTTGGCAATTCTAAGCATGCAGCAGCACCACTCAGGAGACAATTTTGTCTACTGCTTCCACAAATAATTCCTACTGTTTCCAGCACTAGAGCGTTGTATGCAGAGGCTGCATGGATAAGAATAAAGTTTTCCTGATCTCTAAATTAAAGGTAACAAAAAAACCACAACCAAAAACCCAAATGAAAACGAAACAAAAAACCCAACCAACCAATCAACAAACCAACCAACCAAAAAAAAAAACAAAACCAAAAAAACCAAAACCAAACAAAAACCCCCACAAAAAACCCAACAAACAAACCCAAACAAAAACAAACAACCCCCCCAAAAAAGCAATCAGAACCCACTTCCCAAAACTCTGATGTTGGTTTTTGGTTTTGGGCATCTTTTAGGTTTCTTAGATGCCAAATATTATGATGCATGACTCTATCTGGGCACACTTTTCAATTATATGAGTACCTAATAGGTAAGAAAGTGAGTTGTCAGTTTGGCCAGACATGGACCAGCACTAATTTCTCAAATCCTGAGACTGAGATTTCAAGAAAGACTGACTCTTCCTGAGCAGATGAGTGCAGAGGGCCTCCAGAAGGGCCCTTGTGACGTTGTACAGCAGCCTCTGCACTGAAACCTCCAGTTCTGCATTCCGACAAGGAGGCTTTAATTGCGGTTGTGTCCTGTAGGTTACAGTGGCACCTCACAGTCCTTTGTGCTGAGGTTGTCTCATTTTCCAAGCAGTCTCCAGTGTGCTGGGAGTATGTCCACTCCATTCCTGTTATCCCACCTTTCCCTCCTTTCAGCAGAGATCAGAGCATGGGACAGACCTGAACACCAGCCCAGTTTCTCGAGCTGCCCCTCAGGGGTGGTTTCTCCAGGATGAGTTTCTCCTCACAGATGTGCAGTCAGCTCTCTGGCTGTGCCTGGCTGCCACAAACCTTTATTGATGCCGGGCAGAGGTTGACCAGCCTGCGGCTCCACTGCTGGGGTCGCACATCTCATGGCCAGCAAAGCCTCAGCGCAGGCTCCTCAGAAATCCCCAGTGCACAGAACCAGAGGCTGCAGGAGGAATTCAGGCTTTAGCCAGCAAGGTAAGCATCTTCTCTCTGAGCAGATTGCAAAGAGAACGTCATTGGCACTGTGGAGTCAGGTCACTGGTGCAGGTACCACTGCAGGGCCCAAATTAGCACAGAGAGCTTTCCAGGATTTGGGCTCTTCCACCTCGGAGTAGCTGAGTCTTTGCTATGAGCTCTGCGGGCCCGTTGTTCTATTTTAAAACTGCACTAGAAGTGCCAATTGCTGGTGTGTAATCACATCTGAATGCCTAAATTTCCACTCCAGCCGTGGTATCTTGGGATCTTCTTTGGAAGTGGTGATATTAGTTCTAATAAATCCTCCTGTGGACGGTCACTGGGATTTTATTTTACTGAGAAATGGAATATAGAAATACGTGAAGAAAGGCATTTTCAGAAACTTTTAGTTCCCCTTCAGAATGTTTTCCAGTGCTCTGTTTACCGTGGCTGGTTTGTGCTTTTCCTCCAGTTATAAATAACTGCTGAAGACTGATGTGTTTACTTTGTTTAACCATGGCCATGATGGGTCGAGGACACATTAAATCATCCTCAGGCTCTTATTTGCAGCCAATTCTGAAATAACCAGAGTAGTGACATAAAATTACTTCATACTGCAGAGATTTTTATATTGGCTTAAGCCTCTGGAAGTCTCCAGTGTTTTACAACAACGCACTTTAATGGCGAAACAGTGACAACAAAAAGTAAAGTCCACGTGGAATTGTCTAACAAACAACTCAAGCTTTGTTTAAGTTGCAAAGATATGAAAAAGGGATATTATTTTCTTCAGAGGTCTTCCTTGATGAGTTTACTGATCTTGATGTTGTTTATTCAGACTTAAAGTTTCTTTGTATGTTAGAAATAGTGATGAAGAACAGGTGGACTCTTATTCTGATGACATGGAAAAGGGGGAGATGTTCTTTCATGGCAATTCCTACAAATACAGCCTCTGTGTGTGCACATTTATTCTTCTGCTCTGAGAACACCATCTGCAGGTGCTACTGTTACTTCGGTAATTTCATCTGGTTTTTGTTTGGAGTTCCCTGAAAGCAAACTTCTCTGTTCATGACTGTCTGCTGTCATCAAAAAGGACAGTGACTGTGAAAATCAAACTTGTGCTATTCTATGTGGTACACACAAAATTAATGGATCTCCTTTGCACTGTCAGTTGTACATCAGCCCAGGATCTGCAACGTCTCCTTCTACTAATATATGACTAAGATTGCATCACTGGCTTATTGTCTGTAATTAGCAAGGCCTTAACGACGTGTGTCTGGGAATTGTATCTCTGTTTGTTTGTATTAGAAAATAAATGGCACTCAAATGTGTTCCAGGACTGCTCGGTGCTCACTCTGAAGGTATTTACAGGAATCAGCCTCTAATTCTCACCACTTCTTTCTCAGATGTCTGAGAAACAAGATAGGCTTTCTCCTGAGGGTTAAAAAGTCTGACTTCAGTGATATCCAGCTTGAGAATGACCTGCAGAGTTTGGGACCATTTCTGGAACAGCACCAGGTAGCAGTGCAGTATTTAAGTCAAACAATTTGTAGGGCAGGAACCTTCCCTGGAGAAATGAGGCAGTGCAGGAGCTGGGGAGTCATCATACAAAAGCCTGGTAAGAGGGAGGAGTGCTATCTTGAAAATCTTTTTGTTTTCCGTATAATTCATTGAAATTATCTTTCTCGCAGTGGTTTCAGGTAAGAGGGAGGAGTGCTATCTTGAAAATCTTTTTGTTTTCCGTATAATTCATTGAAATTATCTTTCTCGCAGTGGTTTCAATCTGTTTTAAGGGAAGTAATTAAAACTATACAGATCCTATTTATTAATGGCAGTGGGAACAGGAGATAGTGCAGCTGAAACTATCGGAAGTCAGCCAAAAGAAAATTAAGGGTGTGGACAGAGGGTGCACTGAAAACCAAACCTATTTTTGGACGAGTTTAAAGGCACCAGAGACTTTACCCATTTACCTCCTTGTTAAGGTAGATAATGCTGTTATATTTCCTCTGAGCTGCTGTAAATTTTGCTACCCTCCACTTGGAGAAAACACGAATAATCAAGTTCTTCCTGGGCGTAATTTCTTGGTTTCCCTTCTCGGACATGAACCAGTACCCATAAAGCTGCATAGCTGAACCTCAATTTTTTCCATAAAGCTGTGTTTTATAATGCTCTGGCACAGATGTTTTGCATCCTGTAAATTCCCTTGACTCACCTATTAAGCTTTGCCTTTGGTTTTGAAGGTGATTCAGAAAAAAAACCTGTCTTTATTTCTCTGTAAGATGGAATTGCAGTTCAGCCTCTTTTCCAAAATTATCCATAAACTGCCACAGATCTAAGCAAAAAAGGTGAAAATTATAGCTGTTTAGAGGATGGATATGGGGCATTTTACACAGGGTCTGAAAACTCTTTGCATAATATTTTGAAAGGCGGTTTGGTGAGATAAGCCACTTTGTTTGTTATGAATAAACCAGTCTGAGGAATGTGAGAGGCAAGAGCTGTCTGTGCAAAATTGGCCAGTGCAAAGGACAGGAACTGTGATACTTAGGGAAACTCTCTGGGTTTGATCCCAGACGTATCTGGGTTTTTTCTCTCCATACTGTCAATGTTTAGTGCAAAGAAGAGGGATGGCAAGAGACAAGGGACGAAAATTCCAGAAATGCAAATTATTACTTTGGAACAAAGTAAAGTTGTAAAGTCAGGGTAAAACTAAAAATTGTTCAGAAAATTTAAAACAATTGGTGCCTTTAGGTAATAGGAGCTTAAGGTTCTAGATCTGAGGGCAATTTACCTTCAGACATAGAAATGAGTTCAGAAACAGTCAGTATTCACAAACTTTTCAGACCTATTAGAACATTTCACCTGACACCTTGTCAGAAACTGATTACTTTTAATTCTGTTCATAGTAACACGTTTTATAGTCAAATACTTCAGAGACATAAGGAAAAGCTTAAAAGAAAGCAGAACTGACTGGGCAGGGCTCAGATTTGGATGGTCTGTTGTTGAGCAAGGTTACTCCTAATATTTGTCCATTCACCCTTAATTCTTAGAGCTTTTCCTCTAGAGAACCTTCCCATCCCTCTCTGTGTTCATGGGAGGATGAGTGTCTGTCTCAGTTGCTGCTTCTGCAGTTTACAAATAAACAAGTCTCAAGCTGACTGAATTTGGAATATTTCAATGTATTACTCCCTAGCAGGAACCCCTTCCAGGACTGGTTATAATGTTTATTTCTGCCTCGGGGTTGTGAAGGTGAGCAAATTGGGTGAATGTGAGTGGGAGGTGGAGAAGGATCTGCTGTTTATTGGCTGCTGTTCATAAACTCCCAATAATATCTTTTTGTTTCACGAGGCCCAGGAGGAGATCAGGGTGAGAGGTGGGATTTTTCCAGACCCTGCCTTCTCCACAGTTCCATGGATAACCAAACAGGAACGAATTTTCTTTCAAATAGCCATAATTCCCATTCTGTGCTTGCATGCCCTTCAGGGAGAGGACAACTACAAAGCTAAAGAAAGAGCTCAGCTTTTACACACTCTGTGGTGTCAGGAGGATAGGCACAGGCAGTTCATGTTGTATTAATAATAATGAGGGTGAGGAGAGGCGGCCTGAATCTAACAGGACCACAAGGAAATTTTGCAAATGTAACATTGTGAAGATTTACAATGGCACCAGATATAATTCAAGATGAATTCTTTACACCCAGAGTGAGTTAGAGCATGAATTGTTCATCTTGCTGAAAGTTTCAAAGCTTTGTGTAATGATTCTCCAGGAAAATAAATAGATGCAAATCATTTTGCAGAAAAATGAAAATAAATTTAGTTTGGTGGAAGGGTCTTTTTTAGTGATTCTAGCTGAACTCCTCTGGAGGACTTGGTTAAGGGTGGCTCTTGGGCTGGGCTGCAGTGGCTGCCGTGCCCATTCCCACAGATCGTTTCTGAAATCTGAGTGAAAAATGCAACCTGTGTGAATTCATTCAGAACAGCAGAATTCTGAGTGGCAAGTGATGCCAGAGTTTGCATTTTGTAAGTCGGTTACTGTGATTTATTATGCCTTCTGTTGTTTCCAATGCTTTTCTCTCTGGGGTTTCTATTTTTTTTTTTTTTCAGTTAAGTAAATTTGATAAAATATACCATCATGTGACAATAAGAGAACTAAACTGGAAAATAATTCACAGTGCAGTATTGATAAATGCCTGGTGCAGTAATAGCAATATGTCATCAATCACCTGGGCTCCTCTTTGATGGCATCATATAACCTAATTCAGGATGAACGTCCTCTGCTTTAACCTTGGTTGTATTTGCAGCTTACTCTAGAGGAAAGTAATAATCCTTCATTAACTGGTAGGTGTGAAACATTCTCTATCAAGAGGGTAGAGGAGGAGGCAAATGAAAATTGGTTTCAGAATGTGTCCTGAGTCAAAATCAGTCTCTTTCTGCAGACTCATAAGCTGCATAAATTATTATTATTATACATTTTGAAGGGTGGGTAAGTGAATGAATCTTTGTGTTTTGCAGCTTTGCTCTGTTTCTCTTTGTTGCTTTTCTCCATCTGCATTCAAATGTACATATAAAAGATTCAAGGACACATCAAGTCTTTGATCCTGCTACAGCTTTAATTCTTAAGAGCCTATGTCTAGAGTCTTATGACTGTGCTTTACATTATGCATTAAGGTACTTGTAATTAGGAGCTTGTGGTAATGACCCATTCTCAGGCAAAGTAGTGCTGTTCCTTGTTTTCCATTAACTGCATTGAGGGTTTATTTGCTGAAAATTGAGTTTAATTTGATTAGCAGGAATTGTGAAACATTTGCAACACAAGGTATATTAGCATAGCACTTTGTTTGTAATGAGAGCCAAAAAGCAGTTAGGGGAAGAGCTAATTACTGAAGATTTTCCTTTTAATAAGGAAGGTCTAGCTAAATTTTAGTACTCTGCTCTCAAAATCCTTTCAGCTTTAACTGGTGGCTAAAAGAAAGAAAAATGCTCTGCTAAAGTTCAGCAGATGTTTTCTGAAAGTCACCATTGGGACAGTCCAATAATTTACTAAAGAAAGAATTCATTTAAGCTGAAAATTTGTCAGAAAGTTTTTCCATATCTTTATTGATCTGATAGTGGTGGGTATTTGCTGCAGAGCAAAGATATTAATGGTGTTCAGGAGGGACCTCTTTCCTTGCCCCCAGCCAGGGTAGTTTGTTCTGAACCAAAAATATGTTCTCTGCTCACCTGACCGGAAGCTCTTGGAAAGCCCATCCCAAAATCCCATGAAAACACTACTAATAACTTACTGGGAAGGTTTTCCCACTGTTTTTAACTAAGGAGTAGTGTTGTTGTCCTGTGTGTTGAGAAACTTTCTGCCCCTCTGGGTTGCCCAGAGTGTTCAGAATCCTCCTGCTCAAGGGGGAGCAGGATGATAAAACCTCCCTTGATCCCTGATAAAGAGATGACAATTTCATTGTCTCCAACAAGTTCCTCTCTGCCCGTCTGTGAGTTCCTTGGAAGGAGCCCTTGGCTTGTTCAGAATCTTGTGAAAGTCCAGGTGAAACATCTTTTCAGTAAATTAAGATTCAACAGCCAGGTCCCAGGTTATCCCAGTAAAGGATACCTTAGTACCTGAGAACACTTAAACCTTTATAAAGTTTAAATCAAATAACGTACTGATAAAATCAAATCCATGAGGTCCAGAAGGAAGATGCAGATAATTAGTTCATGGATCAAACTGTTTAAATCTTCATGTTTTCCTTCTCAAGAATAGGCACTCATCTCTTGTGGAAATAGTTTTCACTCTTTTACCCTTAATTCTTCTGTGCTCCTGTCATTTGCATAAAGTGACAATCAGGAGGTATTCCTGTGTTCCTTAAATAGGGTTCTTATCATCCTGGGAGTGTTCCAAGGTAAAGTAGCCACTTCATTAAATACACAGTGGCTTTTCTTCGCCATGTCCTCTCTGCCTGCTCCAAACCAAACATTCCTGCTCAGCTGTAGTCTCTTTTTCATTCCCTTGTGCTCAAGCTAATTCATTTTAGCTGTGGTGGTGATGTGAGCAAATAACCCCATTTCTGTCAGAGGAGGATGCAATTGAAGTGACAGCTGACTTTTACCTAAAGCTGTGGGTATTTTTGCACATCCTGAAAACCCCCAGAAATGTTTGGAGCAGGTGATGGCAGTTTAGCTGCATGGTGCTGGAAATCCACACCTAAATATTTCCTGCTTTACCAGGGATTCTCTTTTGTTTCTGCTCAAAACAAATTCAGGTTCTGAGAGCCAGTACTCAGCTTACTAAATTTAGCCTGAAATTGTGGTTGATGGCAATTATTAACATAATTTTATTAGTAACTAATCAGTTGTGCTAAGTAAGTTTTCCTAATAAAAACTTGCTTTATATTTCCTTGTTTGGAGTTTTGGTGTTGCAGTGATATTCCCTCATTAACTCTGTTTACACTCCCACTACACCCTTATTTTTTCTCTTTCTTTAGCAATGGTTACTTTGCTCAGCCTGTTGCCAGATTTTTTTTTTGTCTTTTGCTTAATTATCCTGGTTTGAGTGGATAGAAATTGCAATTACAGTTAGCCAAATACGAAAAATACATCTCCACTCATCTTCTAACTTTAGTATTTGCATGAAGTTTTGAACAAATTTAATCAGAGTTCATTTGCACCTGCTTTGTGTTTGCTTTTCCCAAATACTCTGGCAGATGGGTTTATTGGTATTCAATAAGCATGCTGGCATCAAGTTTTCAACAAATACTTCAGAATATTTGCAGAAAAAGAAATTTTAACTTTGATAATCCATAGAGGGCTGTTAATAACACTTATTTTATGGTGAGGCAGAGTTATGTAACTGTGTGTTTACCCAAGACTGCTCCCAAACAAATTCCAGCTCAGCTAAAGAATTAATCACAAAAAAACCCACTGAGAGATTTGTTTCAGCAACTCAGTCAGGGAGGTTGCAATGCTTCTCAACATCTTGCTGCTGCTTTTCTTTGCAATGCCCATCAAACAAAATATGGGTTTAGACTTATTCCATCACCTTCATAGCAGAAGCACATCAACCCCACAGCTGAAGTTATAGCACAGTTCTGCCTTGATTATTTGTCATTTGTGGTCTGCATAGGTGAGCATTCACTGCTAAACAAAATGCAAACGGAACAGGGTGATAAGCAAATTAGGAGAGTTTGGGCTGGTGAATTCTTCTCTCTCCTTCCCTCCACAGTGAATCTTGCATTTTCCACCTGCTCCTGTGGGAGAGAAGGGGCTGGGAGTGCCCAGGAGCATTGCCCAGGGTGTGGGTGCTGTGTGCAGAGCCCTGGGCAGGTCTCACCTCCCTTGCCTGCCCTCTCTGCCCCACACTGGAGCTTTCTTGCTGCAGACTGTCCAGGAACAGGGGCCACACTCCCTCTGGGATGCTGCAGGAGCATTCCATGGGACAGATCAGCACCACCCCCAGCAAGGAGTGGCATTAACCCCTCTCCTCACTTGCTGCAGTTCCCTTTTCAGCTCTGTGTGGTGTTGTCTCAGCTCTGACAAACCCCAGCCCTCAGTCAGTGTGATAACTGGCAGTGGTCAGAACATGGATTCTTAGGCTCCAGGCAGTGCCTTGAAGCCTGTGCGAAAGCCAAGGACAAAACTCTCTCAGTCTGGCCTGGGAAATCCTGAGGAGGAACCCAAAACAATCCCTATAAACAATCCCTGTAGATTGTCCTTCTGACACCTGGTGTTTTTCCAACTTGTTTACTGGTAGAGATGTTGACAAAAAGGTGGTGCCCTGAAGGACCAATCCTATTCATTGTACCCAAACACTGTATAAAAAGAATCTGTCTTTCAATAAACTTTGCTCTAAGCCCTCTGAAGAATTGGAGTTCTACGTGTCATTACATGAGCTGTCCTGAATAGCAACGATAAGTCAGCAAGTGAGAGAAGGATGAAGTCTCCAGTGGCATCTGTCTTAGGAGAATGATTTGTCCTGCCAGACTGTGCCCACTGGGCCTTTCCCTCTCTCATCTGGGGTGTTTAGGAAAGCAAAGTGCAGGATTTTAGTGTGTATTTGTTTCTCAGCCTTCTTGCCTCATGACTTGAGGAGAACTCCTGGTCTTTTAATTGCTGTAGTTTCCCTTTACTGTTATTTGTTATCCCCATGTGGTGGGGTTCTGCTGAAATCTGGTATTTTCAGCATCTTGGGTTTGGTTTCCGAGTCTTTTGCTTGTTGATGCTGCCACTGCTCACACTGAAATTAATGTAAGTTTTCTTTTTTCCCAGGGTGTTTACAGACTACTCCAAATGTAGCCCAGCAGGATTCTGGTCTGAACTGAAATTAACTGTCATACATAGGATTTGTTTATCTTTCCACATCCTTCTGTCACAGATGTTTGTCCTTTGGCTTGTTCCTTTTTCTAATTATTTTTTGATTATATTTTGAAACACCTTCTGTCTAACCAATTTCTCCCCAAATCAAATAGTTCATTTCTTTCCCCTTCACCTACAGTGATTCCTCCAAACTGAATGTTATTTACTTCTGCTGGAAAGTGACCTTTGTATGAATCTGTTTCAGATAGGAGTTGCATTTTGATGCTATGCTGTTGCTTATTCTTGAGTTATGCACATGTGCTATGCTGTGTGTTGTTCCCAGTGATACACAGTGTAAGGTGAGGAGGGTACAGCTCATTTTCCTTGTTCTTGCCCCAAAACGTCTTTCTGGGGTCACCACTAAGTCACAGGTAGGTGATTGAAAATTCAGAGCCACACAAACAGAGCAACCCTGACCAAAACAATGTGACAGGCCACCAACAGCTCCTGGAGCATATAATTTCCTTATTTCCCAGCCGGTCTGTGGGAAGGCAATGCATGAAAATATATGAATTTCCCCAAATGACATCTCAGACAAGCATGGAAGGAAACTGAAATTGGGCTGCTGGAGCTGTTTGCAACTTCAGCCGGTGTCTGAAGAGACTCTAAAGGCAGTGCTAAGGCACAGCTTGCAGCGGGTGAGTGCTGCTGCATCCTCTGCACTGCTGCTTGAGGCTGGGGCAGGGCTACAGACACGCTGCACAGGACAGACAGACAGTGGGAAATTGCAGGATGCACCAGGGGCACATGGCCAGAGCCTGGTGTTGGAAAAGGCCAGTGTAAAATGGGTTATCCAGTGTCTGTTTGCAGGTCTGCTGCTGCTGCTGCACAACTCCTTCACCCCGAGCTCTGGGCAGCCTCTCCTTGCACAGGCAGGAAAGATTAATGGAGAGAAACAGAAAGCAGGGAGGAGACAGCACAGGCACCTCTGCACAGTAATTATGAGAGCTGTGTGACAACTCATTGATATGCAAGTGCAACTGCTGCAAATGGTGTGAACTCCACAGACAAAAAGAAGATAATTTGACAGCATTAAGCAGAAAGCTCACACGGGGCTGATGGCAGAGAAAAGCACTTTGATTCTTCAGTTGTCTGAGCTGCTCAGAGCAGTGTGTAACTTTCCTGCCAGGTCCAGGGGCTGTGCTGGGTTGCTGCAGCTGATTTCCCTCCTCCACACATTCAGGTATCTCAGGCCAGAGCTGCTGAACAAACCATGAGGTCACTGGCTCATGGTGAACCCATGTGGGTAAAAGAATTCCTGCCTCCAGTTCAGCCACCAGCTGGGTCTCCTCTTGCTCTGCAGTTGGGATGCTCTGATTGCTCTCTAAATTGCTTATGTGAAATAAGCTGGCTTTGAGAGGGGAACACAAATGACACTCGTGTAGGGGAGGTAGTCGAGTCTTTCTAGGGATGGGATAAGGTGGGACCTAGAATATTCTGTAGTTTTGCTTTGGATTGTGTTAAAAAAAGTGAGAGTTGAATTCAAGCAGGTTTGTGTTTCAAGACAAATTAATATGTAATCAATGGAATTGTTCAGGCAATCAAAGCTTATGCCCACAATATTTAAATCACAATTACAATGGGGAAGTTTTCTGATAAGCACAATTAAGATAATTTCTTTTTCTGTCACTTCATTCTTCTAAATCAACATTTTTTTTTCCTCCATTTGCATTTGGAATTAAGTCTGTTAGCATCATTTAGATAGACATTGTTTTGGCAATGATGAAACTTTTCCTGATTTTTTTCATTCCTTTATTATGAGCCTTCTTACAAGGTTTCCACTGGCAAGTAACACGTGAAGTGTGAGAACAGGGGAATAATAGGGGAAGATACAGCTTCCTCCCTTTCCAGCAACAGGATAATGGCTATCAGGGATCCTCTCCTTGAAAGGAGAAATGCAGTATGTCTCTTCACAAGTAAGAATATTAAAAAAAAATCAATAATAATGTTTTCTGCTAGTCAGACTTTCCTAGTATCCTATCCAGTGGGGAAATTAAGGAAAATGTTTTAATTATTTTCAATTCTCTTTGCACAGAAAAACAACTGTGGAGAAAAATGTGAAGTGTTTCTCTGACAATTGGTTTTCTGTAGTGTACACAGCAGTAGAAATAGCTTAATTGTGTAATACTTTCCAGGAAATACATCTTTCAAATCTCCTAGGTAGAGAGGGATGGGATTTTTTTTTTTAACTAAAAAGCTGGAATTTGTATCAGGCTCTAAATGCAGACAGAATTCCAATAGAATCAGTTTCTTGCAGAAGTTTTATCTCACATTTCTCTATAGAAAATTCTCGGTTGCCAGAATGCAGAGGATGCCTCACCTCTTGTACATCCCTTGTCGTGTCTAGGGGTGGACATTAATTTTGCCTCAAGTTTTTAATATTAATTAAAGCTTAATTTTAGCTTTAAATGTGTCTCAGGGGCTTGGCTGTACCTCTGTTACCCGCTCCTTGTTTTTTGCACATCATCAACAGTGAGTTTCCCTTTGGAGTGGAATGGGAAAGTCTGGAGTCTCAAAACCTCAGGGGAGTAAAGACAAATCAGGGCAAACGTGTAGATACTAATTGAAAGGCTGTGTAGAGGACTTCCAGCTTTGTTGCATGGGTTGAGCTCCGGATCAGTCACTCCAAACTGAACTCTGAATTGCAACATAGAGTTTTTCCTTTTGATTTTGGACTCAGGTGGGAAAATGGACTCCTTGCTTGCTTCACTTGGATTCAAGATATTTGCATCTCCGTTTTTTTTGCAAACAGAGAACACAGTTCTCAAAAACTAGGACTGGAGATGACAATTGATTGCCGTGAACAACCTTTTTAGCTAGACTGGATCTCCTGAAAGTTTCTTGCTGGCTTTAATTTTAGCATCTCTGTCAGGGCCCTTACCAGACCTTCTGAAGGTCTGATGCTATTGTATTATAGATATATTATAATAATTTATCTCCTGACTGTTGCTATAATTATCTAAGTTATAATTTAGAGTTCCACAGGAGGCTGGGGGCCATTAGGTTTACAGAAAGAAATACCAGGTACAATTTCCCCTTGCTTACACAAAAACCTTGTTTTGTTTTGTTTTTTCTTCTTCTGCAGTTGATGAGTTGTATTGCATTGAACCTTCAGAAATCTCAAGGCCGGCCCAGAGTTCAGAACTCCTTTTTTCTCTGCCCCTCTCATGATGTTACTCTGAAAGTACTTTTCCAGTCACTCTCCAGTGTGCCAAAGAACAAATCCAGTGATATTGCAGGGAATACTGAAATCCTGTTTGTATATTCACAGCTGCCAGTCCAGATCAGAGAGATTCACCTCTGACATGTTAATATGAAGGTTTAAAAAGGCTGGGGGGCCTCTATCATTGGCAAGAAATACTTTTACATTATTTCATTTATTATTTCAAGATATTACTGAGTCACAGGATAATTGGTGTGAAAACAACAACTTGTCTGAAACAGCATTGTTTAGATTGGGATTTTTCTGTCTGTCTGAGGAGGCTTAGGGTTGCTATTCCACCCACATTTTATGCAACAAAAATATCTTTTTTTTTTTTTAATATAGTGTTCTAGGGAAATAGCATAAGCAGTAGAACTGCTGAAGTGTCAGGAAAGCCATGGTACCAGCACTCCTGGAATGGCCGAAGTTTCCTCATTCTGCAAAATGCAATTACTCCTGATGAGCTGATGAACATTTTAGAGTAATATATGGAAAGCATAGGTTTGAATGTATTTTAAAAATTCCTTTAGCATTAGTAACTGTATGAAAGACCTTTGAGAATCAATCCAGGTTTTCCAAGTCAGAACTCAAAAAGACACTTGAGGCGTTGGAATTGTTAACACTGAATAACTGACTTTGCTTTAGAATGTATCCAAAGGAATGGATTTATTTAATTAAAGACCGTGTTAATAATTACACTTGGAAATTTGATTGATTACAGAAAACAACCCCAGCAGGTTTGAGTAGGCTCAGGCTGGTGCAGGAGCTGGGCTGAGGAAGGAGAGGTTTGCAGAAGGCTCTGTTCTCCTTTCTGACGAGGAAGTCTGTCACTTTTTATGTCTTTCATAGCCCAAGTTCAAAACTTGACAGCAATAACCTTCCAACTGTAGCTACATGAATTGGATGTTATGACTTCAATGAAAGACAATCTCGTGTGAGATTCTTTTGGTTGCATTTCAAAGATTTATTCAAACTGTATGAGGTTTTCTAGGAACGAAGCATAAAAGATGATTTTTTCCAGGCCCTGGTTCAATAAAGCCCAGAGGCTTAAACATGTCATTGTGAGCTCGTGACTGGACCTGAGCACAAAAATGGAATCTTAACATAATCTTTACAACAGGCATGTTCTTATGACTTGGCTAAAGAATGGCTTCAGAGAGATAATTAAAGAGAGAGATTTTTCATGGGTTAAGTGAAATCTCCTGCACAGACCTGGCAAGAGATTCATGCATGAAGTTTCTTTTGCCTGGCAACATTCTGTCCCCAAAATGCTGCGGAATAAATAGGGTAGGAGGATAGGCTCCACAGTTATATGATGTGTATGCTGTTTGTAAGCTTCATAATGAAGATATTTGTCTCTCGATTAGTTGAAATTTTCAGTTTCCCAAGATGTTCTGCAGGATGTTAAGGGCAGAAAAGAGTCTTTGTCACATCATATGAAACAGATCATGAGCGTGAAGTGTCTGAACTAACCTTTCTTCAAACAGCATTACTGCGGGTCAGCAAAGTTCAAGGATTCTTCAGATCAATCTTTTTCTGTTTATGTGCAAGAGAAATTTAGGACAGAGCTTATTGTCGTGAATAAGAAATATTCTTGGAATCTAAGCTGCCAGAATCTCCAAAGTGCACACTGTAAACATTTCACTGCCTCAGTGACAGCTAAGTGAGGATGCCTTGCTCATTATCCATAAAGAATATGTGGCACAGATGAGCCCAGAATGTAAATTTCTAAGGAAATGGAGAAAATATAATTCATTTTTCATGCAGAAATGAGAGATTTTTTTTCTTTTTCATGCTGAAAGGTTCATGGAAAATTAATTAGGAGAAATCCAACAAATATGTTGTGTTAGTAATGCTGTAAAAGTACGTTTTCAACACCGAAGGAAATAAGGGAGGCTGCAATCCTTGAGGTTAAATGGAAAATGGGAGGAGCAAATGGGCCCTCAATAGTAGCTGTTCATTAGCGAATTTTTAAATAAATGGCAGAAATTAGCAGAAATGTAAAGAGGGAGATGCAGTTTACTGCAGTGTGGAATGAAATGCAATAACTGTGTTAAAATTCACCAGAGCTTCTGAAGATTTGTCAGCATTTTGCAATTCTGAAGGGGAAGGAGATAGTTGCACTCGGTGCATCTTTGTGGGCACTGTCACAGTTACACGTCTGTGTGCACTTACCAAAACATCAGCCATTTCAATGACACATTTAATTTCCCTGAGAGATGAGGGATTTGCTGCAGTGCAGAGAGAAGCCCGTTTGTTTACTGGCAGGTGAGCTGGGGCAGGCAGGATTTAAGTGTCCCAAAACAATGAGAGGCTGGTTGGGATTGCTGGAGCCGTATCCATTATTTACAGTTACTAGGCTGCGAGGGTATTTGCAGCAATGTCACACTAACCTCCATGAATTCTTGATTGAGAAATAAAAAATTAACAATATGGACTGATGGGAACACTGGTGGATAGAGACAAGTGGTTTTAGAGCAAGCACAGTGTGGTGCTGGTAGCACAAACACACCCCCAACATCTCAGAGCAGCATTTAGTGCTGCAGAACTTCCACACAGGATTCATTCCATGCCAGGCCTGCCCTTCACACCTCCCCACACAGCTGGGACTGGAGATGATGCCTTAAGTTTCAGCTTTCATATTTTTCAGATTCTGTGCTGCCCAGGGGTGCAGTTCTGAGCCTCACATTCAGTGTCACTCAGCTCTGCACAGAGCAGGGAGACAAAACAAATCCTTTTCCTGCTGGAGACCAAGGACAAGTTACAAATTTCAGGCCCAAAAAAGCACAAGCAGTGGAGGGCTGAGGGAGGAGAATGAGAAGGATGGAATTTCACAACCTGAAGCTGTAATTGGACAATTAAACCCCAGAATGTGAATGGACCAGAACTTATAAAAATGTGAAACCTCGTGACCTGTGATCCATTTTTGTGACCATTTTGGGTCCACCTTGGCTGCAGCCCTGGTCAGGCTCTTGTGCTGCCCAAGGTGTATCCTTAAAGGCCTTTCAATAAATATCTACTTTATTCTCCAGCTCTGACCATTCTCTGTTCCAGGTCAGCCTTCCCAAGGCATCAGAGAGTGGTTGGCAATTTCTAGATTTGCTGGGCTGTCTAAACTTCCCTCAGCCATGGAAACAAGATTAAGGGCAGCGTTTAAGCTGCAATTTCCCTCTGGCAGGTGATGTCAGATTCTCCTTTGGCAGCCTGAGGAGCTGCTTGTCCCCTGTGTCCCCTCCCTTTGCAGGCAGGGGTTCTTTCCCTGAGCATGCCTGTGGGTTTGGGGCTCCCGAGGAATTCAGCAGAGCTGGACCCTGCTGAGGTGACAAGCAGCCTGCAGTCAGGGAAAGCGCAGGGCAGGGGGCAGCCTCACTCCGTTAGCCCGTGGAATAATGGGGAGGATTGCTCAGAAGTACAAAAGTGAAAAGCAGAACTCTTGTGTGGTTTGTTCCTTGGTAACAGCTGGAGTAGGAATTTCTGTGGTGCCAAGGCTTATGCTGAACATCACCAGTTTTAGGAACTATTTGTATGGGACTGGAGGCCTCAGCCTGGGCTGCTCTCACACCGAGTAAATTTTATGGCTGCTCCTGAAACATCACCTGTAAACTTCTCTGTCATTTAAAGCAGTCACCTCCCTCAGAACTAAAGAAATTTCAGGGTATAAAATGGAGCCAGCCTGGAATGGAAGACACAAGTTCCACACACTGTCCTTCCCACAGCAGTGCACGGCTCTGTGTCCCTGACCCACTCCGCGTCTGTTTTGGGGCCTTACGTGGGGCTTCAGTGATGCTTTTGTGCCCTTTTCATTTCAAAACAGCAACTTCCACTAAAACCTCCTTCAGGTGAAACTGAACTTACTTTTATTTTCCATTGACGTGAATTCTCTCTCCAGAATCTGGTTGTTGGTGGTTTTTTGCTGGTTTATCATATTGAACTGATGGAGCACTGTAATGTTCCCTTGGTCTAAGCACAAGGACCTGGCTCGAGGTTCATTAGCAGGAGAGCTTTCATCTGCTTTGAAAGGGGTTTCCAACAAGACCTGGTTTAGTATTAGAGCCTTCTGATCAAGAGTGTTCAAGGGGTATATTGTAATTGGAAAGCATTTGCATGAACTTCTTAATTATTTTTAATCATTCACTGTACATAAATCCTGGAGTAGAGAGCTTAAAGAAAAGCTGATTTATTTTTGAATATTTTTTGCACAGGGAAGATTCCAAAAGACAAAGCTATTTCTGCAGGACCCTTGAGGGACACCACTTGTTACTGCATTTTATTACATTGCTTAGATTTAAATTCTGGGATGTGCAGAATATTACCTGTACATTATCCTGCTTTTTAACCACACCTTTAATGTCAGAGGATTCTCTCCTGAAGGGAATCGATGTTGCTTATTGACAGCTCCTGCCTCCTAATTTAAGGCTTTCAGTAGTGCCCATATTTAAAGTATTTTACATAATTCATTGCACTATTTTCTTCCTGCCCTAGGAAATGATAAGCATCTCTTGCTGTGATCTTTCACTCCAAGGATTAAGACTCTTTTCATATTCATGGATGTGAGGAATTCTAATAGCTGGTGTGTCAGTGAGCTCTGGGTGGTGGTCAGAAGGGGCAGGCAGGCTGAGGGCAGCTCCTGCAGCACTGCTGGAAGTGCCGCTGTGCTAAGGGAGGATTTACAGGGGACATTTCAGATCTCTCTGTCCCAGCTCACAGGGATGGAGGTTTGCAGCATTAAACACAGCCAGGAGACAGGTTTAAACCTACTAACGATGAGAAATCAGGAGTGAAGGATTTGAATAGCTTACACCTGCGTTGGGGACTGAGTGATCCATCTCTTCTTTTGTATGCCTAACAGCACTGAATGAACAACAGCTGTAGCTTAGAAACAGCTGAGACTTTCTCTTAGGAAATGCTTCTGTTAAGGGCTTTTTACAGCCCTGTCACAGTTTAAATGGACTTTCAAGCTGTGCTGATGTTCAGTCCCGTGTTTGGGGCAGGGATGATGGAAGAATTGCTATCCACTTCCAGCTACAGGGACTGTTGTGTTGTCAGAAGTTCCATATTTTAATATATGACTCAAAGTTCTGAATATTCTGACACATGGCATTTTGTAGCGAACTCTAAGGGCACTGATGCCTTTTGTGTAATTTGTTTTGCAGTAGTAGCCCCTAAATATTGTAAAATTCCTTTAAAGGAAGTACTTAGGTCGTTAAAACTTAACAATGCTGACCACAAATCTTAAATTCCCCACAGGCAAAGGGGCTGTGCATTGCTTTATCCTGGTGAAGTATCTCCCTGCTCTCATCCTGCTGATCTCTTCCCTTTCTTAATGCATTAAATGTGTTGCTGCTGTGAAGTTATTAAGAAAAAAGTGTTTATTTCAGTTTAGACATCAAACCACCCCAGTTCTGCTCCCTCCCAGTCATGAGGCTGCTGCTTTCCCTGCTGACTGGAATCTTTGGGAATGGTGGTGCCTTCCTCCTGTGCAGTTTACCACGAGAATCTCACGCCAGGTTAACAGAGCTATGGATATACACCCTCAGCTCTGAGTCCTCCCAGCAAAAAGACGGAAAAATACGTGATTATTTCTCCCTCGGTGTAAGAGAGAGACCTGAACTGCAGATACACTCAAGCTGTGAATGTCAGGGATAAATAGGCAGCTTACAAATGGCATTGAAAAGTGTCTGTGCTGCTGAGAGGAAAAAAAGATTTGGTTCCTTATTGTTCTGCTGGCTTTGGGTTGATTTTATAAAAGAGAAAAGTGGCGTGTTTTGATGAGGATTATACAGAGCGATGGCTTTGGAAAGTGCAGGAGCTCTTGTCTTCCAATGTTTGCCTTTTAGACTGGATTTCCTGGACTGGGCTGCTCAGTGTGGCTGGTTTTGCTCAGCTGATGCAGTGACAAGCAGGAGCAGCTCTGTCCTCGTGCAGCACAGGCCGGTGGCATTAATGTGTCAACATCTGTTCGCTACAGCAGAGGTACCACGACCTTGCTGTATCATCATTAATTTCCCCAGAACAAACCAGCCAGAACTAGTGCTGCTAGGAACAATTTGAAGAACAGCAGCAAATACTCAGACTTGGTTAGTCTTGGACATTGATGGAGGGGTTGTTGCTTTTGTGACCAAAACTCGTCAGGACCATGAAGGCAGGGCCTTGCTTCGCCCAGGGGCTGTGGACATGCTTGTCCCACCAGGAGACTCATCCCTGGGAAAGGTGGGAATGAGCACCCAGACCTGAGAGGACCCTGCCTGACTTCACAGGCAGCAGTTCAATCAGAACTCATGGGAATGCCGGCAGAGAGCTCCATCTTCATTTCTGTGCCTCGGAGCGCAGGTGGAGAAATGGTGGAGGAGGGACATGTGCCCCTGGGAAACGGGAATCTGTGTTTGAACCAGGCCAGACCTTCAGCCCGAGGCAGCTGGGGGCCGCAGAGCCGTGCCTGTGCCCGTCACTTCAGGACCTGGAGCACGCTTCGTGCTGCTTCCCATTGCTGTCCCTCAAAGCCACCCCTGGCTCCAAGCAGCGTTCCATGGTGCAGCCGCTGTTCTCTGCAGCCTTTATTTGGGAGGGGATCTCTGCTGCTCACAGCAGGTGGGAGGGCTGTGTCCTGGTTTAGGGCAAATCGGGGAGAAAACCTCTCAATGGGGTCTCTCTGGAAAGCAAACCCAAACGGGCCCTTCTCCAGCTGGTCCGGGAAAGAACTTCCTCAGAGAAAAGTGGAAAAAACTATTTATTTAACAAACAAAGTGCCCACAAGCATAAAGAATGAACAATATGTGACAATAAAATCTTCCATTGTTCTAAAGTGAGGTGGCAAATTCAGAAAGTTCTCGCTGTGTGTAGCTCAGCTCACTCAGTCTCTTATCAGTCCCTCCAGAGGCCCAGGCCCCGGTGGGCCTCAGGTGTGAGATCTCAGCGCTCCTCTGGGTTTTTCAGTCCAGAGCAGGTTTAAACAGTCCCAAGAAAAAGGAAAAAAAAAAAAAAATATACCAGTCCAGAGAGCTTTTCTGTCTCAGCTGCCTAAAACTAAGAGCAAAGCAGATCTCTGTCCCACAGTCTGTCCCAGACTCGGACGAACCACGGTCCTGAGAAGGAACGCGTAGGAGTCAGGCAGCTTTCTCAGAAACAAACTTCACGCTTCTCCTCCTCCCCTGCTTCGCTCTCAGAACCACTGTTAAAGGCACAGACCTCAACACAGAGCACACACGGAACAGACAACTGGGCATACACCAGGCCAGGCTGAGAGGCCGCTGTTGCCCGTGGCTGGTGGCCCTGGGGTGGCTCTTGGGGACCGAGGCACCCTGTGTGGCTGCCCAGCTCCTGCAGGAGCTGCCCCGGCTGCTCCTCACACGTGTGTGGGACTCTGAGCTGCCCTAAGCACTGGGGCAGCAAGAACCTCTTTGTGCAGTTAAACTCCTTCCCAGAAAAGGGGTTTGAGTGAAGGTGAACCCTTCCTTAGCCTCGGGTTTGGCAACGGTTTAAATTTAAGGCAGTTATAGAGGTAATATTTAATTGCTTTGTCCCACAGGCTCTAACGACGGCAAATCAGATATATTTGTGTAAAAGTGAATTATTTATTAAGACGAATGAACAGATAAAAGATAACAGATGGAAGATCTTAATCAGAATTACTTCCTACACTGCATAAAACTAAAAAAATATAGTTGATTATAACATCATGAAACAGTGAATTGTATCAAGGTACTTATATTAAAGCTGGCAAAAGAAATGGATTTGATTAAGAGCTGAATGTAACTTACCACCAGAATAATGGTAATGTACAGATTCCTTCACTTAACCCCAGGGTAGTAACCATGGAGTAGGCATCCCTACTCATGGGAGAAACTCTGTGGAAGATTTCTGCTTTGTAAGAGTTTGGTGCGGCTTTAAAGGTTGTAAAGTGGATGGCTATCAGTCAGAAATCCAGCTTACCTTGTCAGATGTCCCTTCAAACCAAGATGTTTATTAGCACTTGGGAGATGCCAGCCCAGTGCTAACCCCATGGCACCAAAATAACTCCCTGTGAGACATCTTGTCCTGTTTGAGTTATCTGAGTGGTTAACAAAAACCAGAGATTTTATGGGGGGTAGGATGTCCTGCTACTCCTGTTGATGGTGGTGGCCATCAATCACCTTCCTGATGATGCCTCAGGATTGAGCTTTTATATTTTTCAGATCCTGTACTGCTTTAGTGTATAACTCTAAAACTCCACGGCTGGTCAGCTGCTGTTCTCCCATTTTATTCAAACAAAACAATTCCTCTCTAGGCCTGAATCTCAAGGACACCTCATTGTCTCAGGCCCTGAAAAATGTAAACAACAGTGAATTAAGGGGGGGGGGGGGGGGGGGGCAATCTAAATGACTTCATTACCTGAAGCTATAATTGGAGGATTAACCCCTCATGTGTAAATGGATCAAGTTTATACTTGTGTGAAAAACTTGTTGAGCACTGTCCATCCTGGGCGCAGCCCCTGGGAGGCTCTGGCTGCCCAGGGTGTATCTGTTGAAGGCCTTTAATAAATACCTGCTTTTAGTCTCTCAGTCTTGTCTAGCCTCAGTTCCAGGTAGCCACTCCAAGGCATCCCCATGCCCTGGGCAGAGCTGGGCGATGTCTCAGCTCTGGCAGTGCCGTTCCCCAGCTCCTGTCCCCCGACAGAGGCCATGAGACCCCGAGGAAGCTGCGAGTCCAGGGGCGTCCCCTGCCACGGGCACTGCCCAGGGCTGGGAGCGCAGGGCACAGCCCGAATTCATTAAAGTGCTGGAAGGTAGCACGAGTGAGGGCTGCTGGGGGCCGTGGGTCACCGCTAATGGACTTATCGGGTGGAGTTCATGGTCACGTTTGACCTGGCGTTTGGGAGGCTGATGGTGTGTGAACGCCTGGCTGCCACGGGAGGGATGGGGATGCAATTTTCGGGGCTAATGATTGCGCTGACCTGATGTCCTCATACAGCTGCTTCCTATTACTGTGGCTTAACTGGGACAGGGGAGGCTCAGGGGACTGCCTGGCTGTAATGAGCTGGCTGTGCAATTATGGCACTTACTGCAGGACACCGGGGCTAAATCCAGCTCGTTTTTGCTTCATCATCTATTTTTATATTATTCTGGCATAACGTGGGCATTCCGAAAAATGTGAGTTTATTGCTCCTGGGTGCAATGGATAGTGCTAATAGTGCTGCTGAGTGCTGGGAGGCAGGAGTGGGGAGGGCATTGTTTCACTGCTGCCTTTTCACTCTCTCCTGTTGCCTCGGTGCTCTGGAGCCTTACAAAATTATTGATACGCGAAAAAAAAAATCAGCAGAGATCTTTCTGTTTACATTTATATTCCAGTTTTTTGGGTTTTTTTGCTGTTTTTTTTTTTTTCCTTGCTAAATTAAGCAGGCAGCATTAATGTCATTTTTACCAGAGTCCATGGAAAAGCTGCAGTGGCTCAATAGTTTACTGGAAAATGCTTTGTTTACCTTGAATTTCAGATTTAGTTTATTGCAATTGCATTCTGGATCATGAACTTCTACCATCTAATAAATGTGAAATCCTACTTTTGTTGACTTCTAGAAATTGCCAAGATTATCATAGGCAGCAGTGCATGTGGATATTTTTCTGAATGTATGGCTAAAGCAGGTTGAGGTTACTTTTAAAAGGACAGCAAACAAAGACCATGCATTTTATTGCACGCAAAACCTGTGTATTTTTTGTGGTTAACTTATTATGTATTGATGTTTTCTCTCATTACCTCATTATAAGAGTAATGGAGTTTATTCCCTATATTAAAGAGGAGCCATTTGGCAAGTTCTGTGCAGCTCGGGTTGCTTTGTGAAAGTGAGTTCTGATTTCAAAGAGAAAACCGTGTTAGCTTCTAACTGCTTTGTACCAGACACACAAATATCCAAACTCTTCCATGACAGTCATTGTACAAGTTTGTTAGAACAAGTGTTTCAGGGATTATTTTCCTTTTATTTATTTATTTTGCAGAGTTTATTCAGGTTACACTACAGAAATTTTTAAAAAAGATGACATTATGACTGAGACTTCTTATATTAAGTGAACTATCCATGATAACTACTCCACGTTTTGCAGACTGATTTATAGAGCAAATTTAGTTTAAAGATCTTAAACAGCCAATATTAACTGAGCATCACAAATACTATTAGGATGTAGTTAAGGGCAGATATATTTTTCACCAGCCGCTGAAGTCATTGCCTGTAGACTTACTGAGTTAACAGAAATTTGGAGTAACCTAATGCTGTTATCCATAGCAGTAAATAAACTGAGCAAAATTTAATTAAAGATACATATCTATGAAATATGAGTCTTGATTCCCCCTGTTCTCCCTTCAGCATATTCCATTCATGTATGCCTCTAATAGATTGGATTTTTTTTACTGGCCACTCATGTGTAACAGCCAAAGGTTGTTATGTTTAGCCTTGTGGAAGCCCCAGAGAGCTGATCCTGCAGGATAGCCCAGGAATTTCTCACTTGTGCTTCCAGGAGCAAGTACTGAAGAGCAGCATTTTACTCTCACAGCTTCTGTGGGGCCCAGGACTTTGTTTTAAAAAATTAAATCTTGGCTTTTAAAAATGTAGGTGGTGTTCATTTTAATCTCCCAGGCAAAAATCCATCTGAGAGTTCTCTTTTCTAGACAGTCTCCGTTTGGCCATCTTGTTTACAGTGTGAAGAGAGGAGTTGCTATAAATGAACCTCTTAAAGCCTTCACGGACAGTTTTAAAAGAATATCCAGGGCGTTAATCCAGAAAAATTGTTTTAGTTTAGAATTTTATTTGAGCATTAATCAGAACAGGGGTATGAAGACAAATGAAGAAGCCCAGCCTTGCTGAGTTAACATTTTTGGGTCAAGTCCCACCTTCCTGACACTCACGAGCTTTGGTGACCGTTCAGGATTAGGTTACAAAGGGTCGTGTAGGGTTTCCTGGTAGTCTTAGGCAGGAGTGGGGATGTAAAAGTTAATTTTTCTTCACTTTCCAGAATGGCTTTTAGAAATCAAGAAGGAGGTGAATGAAAACTGATGAATTAGCAAGAAGAACTGCTTTAGCAGGAAGGTGATCTCTCTTGCATGCATATTTTTCTGTGCTTTTGATGGAGAGATTTAAATATGTCTAAAGAACAATTTAGATTTATAGCTATATTTATCATGATTACTGCACTAAATTTGGCAAGATGCATTAGAATTCCATGTTTCAGAGGCACAGTGCTTTAGGAAGTGAAGTATTACAATATGGTTTGGCTTAGTTTTCTAATTTTGTCAACACTGAAAGTGGCAGACAGTACATTGCAATATTCCTGAAGGCTTGTTGGTTGGCTTGGTTTTATCTTTTTTCTTTCTCCTGTTCCCCTGCTGTTGTTTATCTCAGTGAAGCAGTGAGATTACAGGTAATTGTTCACATCATGGAGTCAGAAGCAGTGAAGAACACCGAGCACGGGGCTGGTTTCTTTGCACCCTGTCATAAAAACAGCTCCAACAGCTCAGGTTCTGCTCAGTGGGCTGGACTGGGAGCCACAATCAAAAATCTGTTCTGAGTCCTGAGGAGCCAGGCTGGCCACTGCTCCAGGCAGGCAAAAACTGGGAAGAGCCAGTGGGAAATCAATCACCCATCCCTCCCGACCCACAGGTGCATTCCCAATTTAATAAAAGGTTACAGCACAGTGATTATCAAATGGTGATTTTTAATTCTGCCTGAGCTCAGTGAGACCATCTTTGAAGGTAGAATTTCACATTTGTTCAGATAAATGCCAGGACATCCACAGGACCGTGTCAAGCCTCTGCCCTTGATCTCATCAGTGCTAATCTTGCTGAGTTCCCTTGCAGGGTGTAACTGCAGCAGATTCAAGGGTGGGTGAGCAGTGGAAATGTTGGTCTGCAGGACTGTCTCTCTGTCAGGCATCTTGTGTCTAAAAAGAAATAAAATTGATTCTCTCTTGGCATTAACAATTCCAATCCCATTAATGCTATTTCTAAGTTTATATCTTTTCTTCATGCTTAAAATCCTCTATGTCTAATATTCCAAACAAGTTTCTGAAGTCCAAACTGCCAAAGATTGTTTTCTTTAGCCTATTTTGAGTGTTTATTTGCAGCATGTTTCTTTCTAGTCTTGGGCTTATTTTTTTTCAATCCTTTCTCTCCTTCCAGGGTAAAACTGATTGTTCGGGTTTGTTTTTTTTTTTTTAAATGTACAGAGTTGATATTGATGTGAGAAGGTGAAAAAAAATTAAGAAAATGTCTTCTTTGGAAAAATCAGTGACAGAAAAAGAGCTTTACACCTGGGTGAGATGGGACAGTTCAGTGAAATGATCATTCACCTTCAGGCACAGGATAGGTGAGAATCCTGGCTAAAAATATGTAATTTTTTTCCTGGTTTTTGTTCTGGTTTGGTTTAGTTTTTTGTTTGTTTGGGTTGTTTTTTTTTTTTTGGTTTTGTTTTTTTTTTGTTTTGTTTTGTATTTCTTTAAACTTTGACACAGGGAATTTCATGTACTTTAATACCAAATTGATACTGAATGAGCTGTCCAGTCTCATGTTTGAGGAGCTTTCTTCATTCAAGAAAGTTTCCTTTACTTCTTTCTGTTAAGGTGTTATCTTGAGATACATAACAAACAGCAGCTATTTGCTTCCTGGCTTAGAATGGCAAATGTTGTCCTGTGTTTGTTCTGGAGAGAGGGACGATGCACCTCAGGGTAAGACCTTTCTAAATGCTAAAAGCAGTAAACATTGTTTAAAAGACACTACTTTCTTTGCAGTCTATGTTTTTTCCAGTATTCGCAGGATTCCTCATGTAGAATGGGAAATTCTGCATTGAGTACAACTCCCAGGAATAGCAAAAAAGCCATTTTAAAAGATGTTTTCTGTCAGTCACGTCTAGCTTATAGCACAAGAAGAATAAATTGCATCTTGCTTGGGAAAGTGACATAAACCCACGGGTTTGTTATGTCACAGAGGGATTATGGTGAGAGAGACAAGGATCCCTCACCTGAGCCGTAATTCCTCCTGGTGAAATTGCTGTGGTTTTAACTGGGGCATAAAATGTCACAGGGGAGCAGCAGGAGAGAGAAAACGATCATCATCCCTCACACAAACCGTGGGGCAGAGCGGTGGATTATTGCAAAGGGAAATGAGATGAACTAATGCTGACACACCTTGACTGCAGCCCTGTCCTCCTCTCTGCTGCTCCCTTGGCTCAGCCCAGTCCCACATTCCGGAACAATTACCTGATCATGGACACATCACTCCAGGTGCTTCCTCACCCAGGATTGCCTGGGATGGGGCTGAATAAATTGGCTTTGTGTCTCGGGTGGCTTGGCTGCAGATCTTACCTCTGCTTAAGGAGCTTGAGAGCTGGCAGTGCCTTCTCAGAGGATTTAATTGAGTGATCACACTGTGACACACAGACACTTCCTCAAAAGCCTCGGCAAAGGATGGCTTGGAACTGCAATTCTTTGTCATACCAATTACACTGCTCCCATGTCTTCATTCACTGGCTCCTCAAACCTGACAGGAGATACAGCTGCTGGGCCAGAAATTACAAGTTTCAGGAACAGGGGGGTAGGAGTGAGGAGGAGGAAGAAATCAGTCATACCAATAGAATGATAATTCGCTCCGTTAAGACACGTAAACTTAAATAAAATTAACTATTAAAACTTTTAGATAATTGTCAGGTCTTCACAGACTTACAATAATAGTCAGCTCATTAATTTCATGAGTATTATTTGACCCATAATATTAAATTAATGTTTTACTGTTTACTAATGAGACATTAGCTTGAGGAATGTCATTATTTTAAGGAGAAACACTCCATCTTGGTCTCCACGTGTGCAGTGGTGAGAATACCATCAAAGATCACAATCCCGCTGGTGTGAGGATCATTTTGCTGAGTTCCCAGAATAACTCAGGGTATGTTCATGTCCCTGTGTCCAGCCTGGGTGCAGATGTTCTCTCAGCTGTGTAGCTGGGGCTGCTGCAGTATTTCAGCAGGACAGCTCTGGTGTGACAGCCTGGCACCCTGACCTGCTGTACCAGGGTCAGCTGGTGCTGCACTGCTCAACAGAAAGCTCCTCTCAGCAGTGTCACTGTGTTGAGTTATTTGTCATTTCCTTTGATAATTTTTCATTAGTATGCTTGGACTAAGAATGTGCCAATGGAATTTGATAAAAATGTAAAGCTGGGAGGAATTGCTAACACAGAGGAGCCGGGTGTGCTCTCTAGGAAGAGATGGATGGGTTTGCAGGTTGAAATAAAAGTGAATTAATGTTAGTAACAGCGAGGAAAAGGTCATGCTTCTAAGAACTGACTGGAATTCAGCTGCTGAGCAGGGATTTATCAGACAATAACCCGGAGAAGGAAGATAGGGACATAGTATGTCCAGTGGCCCAGCTGACCACTGAGTGACTGTAAAGCACCAGGAAGGTACGAAAATATAAAAGAGAAATACAGTCTTTGGACACATGAGGTGAATTATTAAAGTGGAAGAGTAATTGCCTTGCAAGGCATTGGTGAGGCCTGGCTGGAATAGTCACACTGTTCAGCTCCATTCACATTTCTTGCGCAGCTGCTAGAGGGAGAAGATTGGCCATTTTGACAGAGGGTTTAGAGCAGGATTTATGGAAGCTTCAGGAAGCTCCACTCCAAATTCTGGTCTTTTAAAACAGGTTTTTGGTATATCCTCTACAATGTGTGCTTTTAGTCCCTTGCCTCCAAGAAAGATGTAATTAAATTGATGTAAGTGGAGTGTAACTCTATGAGTCTGTTAGTAGAAAGACCTTTTTGTGAGGGGATGCTACCAGAGTGACCTGAGGGAATGGCAGCAGGGAATGGGTGGGATGGTTTTGTGTATGGTTCATTTTGGAAAGGAAAGATAACTGCTACCACTAAAAAATATTGATGAGGAGGAATAGCAGCAACAACAAAAAAGGTGATACGCTGTTTGTAAATAAATAGAATTTAAATAAGTTCAGTTCTGCTTGTGTGAGAAAAATTCTTGAACAGCTTCCAAAATCCCATTAGTGACAAAGATACACATTTCAAATAGAGCTGAACCTGGGTTTGAATCAGGTTAAATTAAATAACTGTTTGTGATTGCAGATACCGTGTTGTGATGTGACAGGAGTTCATTTCCATTCCTAAATTCCTTTGGAATAAGTTTTTGATGAATCCACAGATGCTTTCCATTGAGCAGCAGCTCTGCACACAAATTGTCTCCTTTGCAGTGCAGGCTGAGCTCTGTTCAATAAAAACTGTGCTCTCCTCCCCCTTCCCTCAGCCAGGGTCATGGCTGCGCCCTCCTCCTCCTGCTCCTTGGAGCTTGGGAGAATTGGTGGTGTCCTTTAGAAGTGATGATTAACACCAATATAAAGGAAGATCTGTTCTCCTGGAGACAGAATTATAGCTAGGTGTCAGTCTGGAATTTGTGAGGGAACTATTAAGGGCTTTTCAACCTAGTACAGTGGTGACAATATTGTGGCATAAAGTTCTAACAAAGATTTTTATCTTACAACGTGGTTTAACAGCCTTCAGAGTCTAATATGAGCTTATTAATTTTGTATCTGTTGTTTGACCTATAACAATGGATATGTGTCTTAAAATGTTTAAGTTGCTTTAATATAAATGATGAATTTCTCTGTATTGCCAGCCTCTGCATTGTGGCTCTTGTGCAGTTTTTCAGAGCAGTTGATTTTGTATCTCCCTGGTGTTAGACACTGACCTTAACTGAGCTCAGTGGAACCCTTGAGTGGCAGAGGATGATGTTTGTGCTTCAGGGCAGCTTTGGTTGCTGGAAGTCAGCACTGGAGCTCCCAGGAGGCCAAACCCTGGATAACTCTGCCCAGCAGACTGTCCCTGGTGAGAAGGATCTGGCAAAACTTCCTTGGTCACACCCCACATGGAACATGGTCTTCAGCCTGTGTTGCTTCTACCACTGTGGGACTGAAGTGTTTTCAGAGTGTATCCTGGGCATTGTGTCTGGGCTGGAAAGCTTATGGTTGCATTGTTCATCATCAACCAATGAAAAATTAGTAAAAATAAAAACATATTTTTCCAGTTCTCTTTTGGTATATTTCTTGGATTTTTAACCCAGTATTCCTGAATTTTGCTGTTTTAATATATCCCTGGTTTTACCTTCTGATGTGCGTGAGAGGTGAATAGTCTCAGTGTGAAAGACAGTTCTCTTCAGTTCTGTTCCCTCAAGCCGTAACAACCAATTGATGTCAGTTACCTCAAAAGCCAATTAATCCCGCTCCTGTTTTGTTGGATCAATACTAATGCATTTTTCCTGTAATTTTCAGGTTTTGACATCGCTGGATGCCAGCAAAGCTGAGGTAGGAAATCCTGTCTTATACTGGTGGAATGTTAAATAGGTGTCTGTGCTTCGGATCGAGGGGCCAGCTTGCTTACAATTTTAGGGTGAAAGTTTAAGTTACCTCAGGTTGGCATTTGTGCTGCTTCTAGCGCTTAATGAGGCAATCTTTGGAAATCTGGTCGTGGTATAACAATATTTAAGCTCATAAAGCCCTTCTAGGAAAGTTCTGCCATTGTGCAGCTCTTTCTGAAGGTTTCCATGGCATCAAAACCACACGGTTCAGAGGCTTGTTCAGCGTGTGCTTTATTTCCCACCCCCAGAAGGTGCAAGCTGACCTTGCTCTGTGCCCTTCCATTTTTCCCCTTTGCTCCTCAGCCAAGCAGTTCTGTACTGGTGGTTCTGGGGCTTGGCACGTGTTCTGTCCACCTCCACACCTGGTTTGCCTCACTCTTCCTGTACCACGTGCCATGAGGTGCTCGTGTAGACTGGAGCATGAAAGAGCAGCTGAATTTTGTGCCGAGCTGGGTTCTCATTGAATTCTGGAGTGCCATTGGCAGTGTTGGACGTTAGGTGCTTGACATTGCTGCAGGTTAGCTTGGTCCTTTTGGACTCACATTTATTTTGTCAGCTTTCCTCTCGATGTGTGTGTATTTCTGAATGGTCTGAAGGTGTTCTCAGAGGTGAAAATACCCCAGTTTTTGGAGTATGTTTTGAATAACTGACTGCTAAAGTTAAGTGACAGTCCTTTGTGAGGCACAAATGTGTTCCACTGCCTTTGCCTCTTCTGAACAATGCTGCTGAATAAGTCGCTGCACTTTGAATAACTGGCAGATATTTTTATTTGGTGCACAGTTCCTGAGTCATTTGTTTGCAACGTCAATTGGAAGCTCAGAGTGTTCCTCTGCGAAACCCTTCTCGGACTCACAGCAGGGAATTTGTGATGTGCTCCAAAGCTAATGTTTAACTGTGACTAAATGTGGAGGTGACTCTGACTGCTGGAGTCAGATAAATTTTTAATATGAACCTTTGGTAAATTAAATTGCATTATTAAAGAGGATAGATAAACTGTGCTAGTTACTTTAAAGAACAAGAACACGAGTTCACTTGCATACTGCAAAAGAATGAGATCGTTCATTTTTATTTAGTTTGAGACTGTAATATCAGCGTTCAATTTAGCTGGTCTGATTCAATTGCGTACTTGGCTTGTCTCAGGGAGTTTCAGAAGTAGGATTTGTATCTGTTTTTTCACTCTCGCACTGTTCAAAGGTTTGCTGCTGCTCTATCAAGAGCCCACTAATAGTCATTTTCAGTTTCTTGTTTTGTAATGGGATTTTGGGGGCTGAGATTTGTCACTGTGTGGGTACTACTATTGACTCGGCTGCCTTCTATACAGTCTGTTTTCTGATGTATTTGTCAAATGTTCTCATGTACTTTTTTCTCTCCTGTGTGTAAAATTCTGGGAATATTGCAAGTTTCTGCTTCAGCCAGTTGAGTTGCTTTGTTTGCTACTACTCTGCTGATTTCAAAACCTTGAGTTAACACGTTTGGTTGTTCTTTGAGGGCTCACCAGCTGACCTTTGTGCCCCAGCCTGTGGGTCTGCTGACTTTGTAGGCACAGATCTGTGTGTGTGAGATTATCCTTGGGTGCTGTTTCTTCCATTCATGAAAGTACTCAGAAGGACTGCCAAAATTCCACAATACAGGGCAAATCCTAATTGAAGGTAAAGAGTAATTAAATATTTTCCTGAACTGGTATTGAGGTTGTTTGGAAATAGTCTGAGTTCAGTGCAGTAACTCACATAAAATAGTAAATAAAAAAGATAACAGCCAGGCAGAACTGGTTGATGAATTTTCAGCTTGAGGGAAACGATTCCTTTGACATAATGGCAAACTTCCTAAATGTCTTCCTGAAAACTACAGTTCTGGTGGAGTTTTGAGTCCTTACGTAACTGTGGGGATGGCAAGGCACACGGGACATTTCCTCTGCTTTGAGAATAGTGGCCCAGTGTTTTACCTGATTTGATTTTGCTTTACCTTTGGGTCTTCATGAAGAGTTCTGAGAAAGATACAACCTCAAACCCCCTTGTTCTGGCTTACCTTTGGGTCAGGTCTTGTTCATTAGAGCTCCTCCGTTGTTTGCTGCTGGAGTACTCGTGTGGATGCACTCTGCTTTGCTTGTGAACAAAAACCCACTTACATCTGTTTTCTAAAATCTTTCATCAGAGCCTCTGCTTGGTTGCTCTTGAACTGTTGATCCGAGTAGTCTTGAAATTTGTTTATTTTTCTTTGTTCTTAGGTGACACTGCTGTGTTCCCTTACTAAATTTTGTATGAAGTCTGGATGAAAACTTAGCGTGTTTGTGCTGCTACTAATGTTTTAGGAGAATACAAACCAGCTGGGTTTTTTTCAAAATGCTGGTTGCCACTTAGCACTACAGAGACAAGAACATCTAGAGGAAGCTGTCAAGTGATCCCAGGACCTTCCTTCCATCTTTTAACACAAAGGGACAACAAATAGTGACAGAGTCAAAGCTGTAGGCAGCAAAGCCTTCCAAAAATAATTGCCAAATCTGCCCACACCGTGTCTGTTAGGGTCATAGTCTTGTAAATACACAAGTTAGAGGCATCTTAGAAAGGAATAACTTATGCATAGGTAGTCAAACGCAAAGATTTTTATCACAGCTTACCCTGGTTTCTTGTTCAGATCCATAACAGATTCTGTCAATACCATTACAAAATGGGCCTGAGATCAGTCTCAAATACAGCTATACACTGTAACAATTCCCATACCACACAATAAGTAAGTTTTCATGTAATTTACTGGAACAGCTGTTTGAGGAATGCCTTTTTTCCATTCTGCTAACTTTATTACAGGTATATGCCATCCAGTCCTTTTATTGTTTTTTGTACGTACATGTTTTTCCCCATGAAAAGATGTTTCATTCAGCAAGCTATTTGACTTTCCAGAGTGTTCTTCTTTCTAATTAGCAGTGAGAATAAATGGCCTTTATGTTAGGCAAAGCATAATTTCTTTTCCTTTTTCCGAAACAAATGGTGTTACCAAAATAGAACAGAGAAAGCTTGTTGTGATTCCTCTTTCCCTCTGCAATATTTGAATAAATGATACAGCGAAGTTCAAGGCCTTCTTGTGAGAAGTGAGAGGTCATGCCTGATTGAAATACAAGTTCAGCATAACTTTGTGTTAGCTCTCTGCCTGCTTTAATGGGAGGAATGTCAAGGCAGCCTATTTTTCACTCTCATAAAGAAAAGGGTGCCAATATGTCTCAATAAAATGGAATCAAAATCAGCTCAAAGCCCAAGGAGGTTATTAAATCAAAGTTTACAGGAAACCTCAGATTAACGAGGAGAATATGGCTTTAATGATAGCAGAAGTGTGACTGGTTTATACAATGATCCATCAGGTCCTTGATTATGAGGCAATGTCAGTGGGAAGCTCCTCACTTCCCTGATGTGGAAGGAGCAGGTCAGGCCTGGGGAGAAGCGTTGTTCAGAAAAGGCCAGGATTCCCTTCATCCACCCTCTGCTGCTCCCTGGGTGGGCTGGAGAGAGGGGGAGAATCCTCTGACAGGACAGGCAATTTCCCTGGTTTTTTATTTGTAAACTGTGTATGAGGAATCCCGTCTGTTTGCAGGAAATGTGTTTGCACGAGCGATGCGAGTGCCACGTGTGCAAGGTGTCCATGGCAGATACGGTCTGCAGGCCACCATGGAGGGTGGTGTGAAGGGTTTGTGCAGGCTGGTATCACTGTCTGCCTGCCTTGCATTGCTCCTGGGGTGCCCAGGTGCAGTCCCAGCCCTGCAGGCTGGGTGTCTGACACACTCTGGAGGCGATGCAGAACGCAGCTCGAGAGAAATGCAGGGATCTCATGGTGAGGCAGCAGCAGAGCTGGGGTCTCACTGCCAGCAGGACCATACCTGCTCCTATGGCCTGCTTCTGGTGCCAAGGTGAACTGATTGCTGTTGGAAAAGGAGTCACTGAGATGTGTGTGTAAACAGATAGCAGAGCTTGCTCAGAAAATATGACTCTACCAATATTGTCCTACTGTCACTGTTTGATGGTTTGCACTGCACTGTTCCTGCTAGATTTATAATTCTTTCTGCTAGCTCATGAGGAATTTTTAAATCCTGTTGGCTGTCTGATTGATTTCTATGGGAAAACTATGATATCAGTGGGAACTTTATCTGGGGAAAGATGAATGCTTGGTTGGATGCTGTCAGGGTAAATTGCAGGTGCTGTATTAAAACCCCACAGCAGATAAAAACATGTCATTCAGCCTCCCTCCACTCCCTGCCCTACTTTATTCTCCCCAGCACACTTAACATGCAAGGCCCTCGTGTGCCATCACTGCAGGGGACGTGCGTGCTCAGGACAGGAGACATTTCCATTTCTATTTTCAGGTTGTTTTTCAGGATGAGTGAGTGGATTACAGCTTCTCCCCGTTCGGAGGCATCAATACTTTGCATCAGCCACAGCCTTTGATTGAAACTGTGCATTGTTAATCTTATCCAGCTTTATATTCCCTCTTCCCTCCAAGTGGAATGAGGCACGGAGTGATCAATCATGATGACTAATAGAGAATTTGCTATTACCACTTTTTTAATGTTCCTATCTTTAATATATTTACAGCAAGAAAATATTTGCAATTTAAGAAAACTACTTATCTGTAGGAGTACAACATGAAGCTTTCCTTACGGTCACAATTTTGATTATTTTAAGGGCCTTTAAAATCTCTGTAGTTTGTAGTGGGACTTCAGAATTTATCAAGAGGATAATTATTGCAGTAAGATTGTAATTTTTGCTTGGTCTGTTGAAATCACTTTAGATTTGGCTAAATCAAGCTGTGACAAATTGTGTGTAAATAGGTGCCAGTATTTTTTCTTACGAAGATAATTGCAATAATGCCATAATTCTGTATAATATAACTAAGAATATTTATAATTTCAAGTGTAAAATCAAGAATTATAAATGAATATTATTTTTAATTTTCAAGCTTTTAGAACTGAACTGTTGTAACTGTGCAGAAGTTGGGATTTTGATGTCATGCCTTCAGTTATTTCCACTAAAAAGTATTTTTCAATCATGCAAGCAGAGTAAGGGTCTGAACTCCCAGTGAAAGGTGTGTCTGGATAACTCAGTGTCACACATAAATCCTGCTGAGCACCTTCTGTGTCTTCAGATCCCCAATAAACCCTTGATTGGCAGTGATGGGAGCTCCCGGCTGGAGCAATTATCCTGACAAGTTAATATGGACATTCCAAACGTGGCAGGAAGGGAATTCCTGGCAGTGTGTGCCTGGTGGGTGACCCTCGGATGTGCCTGGGGTGCAGCCCCCTCTGAACACACCAAATACCTGCCTGCATCAGGATTTGATGGATTCCCTTCCAACTTTTATTACCAATGGTGGAATCCTGACTTCCTTTTATGGTTTTGAGGTTTAATCACATTAGCCACATATAGATGTATAAAGACTCCACAAAACGGATGGAGAAGAGTTATACAAAGTTTTCATCCATTTTTAACTTGAGCATGAATTTCTAGGGTTGTGCTCCTTCCATCTGAAATCCTGTGCAGTAATTTTAAGCTGTGCAGTGTGAGAGAGAGTCTTGCTGTAGCTGCTACTGTAAAACCTAATTTGCTGCATAAAATATGAGAGCTATAGTGAAATATGAGCCTGGAGAGCAACTCTTTTGATCTTGAGTAGTCAAAAGGTTGGCATGTATAATGGTATGAAAATAAATGATGTCAAAACTGTAGGATATAATTTATGGTTTGGGGACTACTTTACTCATGGAAACAGAAGCTTCTACCACTGAAAAGTAAGTAGTTCAACAAAAGATAATGAATGGAAATTACAAACTTTCAAAAACCCCCAGATAGATTGAATTGTGCAATGCATCAGTTTAGATACTACCAGTTGTCTAATTTACTGATTATAAATTATTAAATAGAGCATTTATAATATATAAATGATTGGAACTTGAGCCTTCATTTTGTATTCCTTTAAATAAGTACTAGGCTTTAATTGTCATCCAGTTTGGCAAGGACTTGGACACATAAATTACCATTATTCAGTTCAAGTGACAAAAGCTTGGGTCTTGTAGGCTTTTAGAAAGGTGCTTTTTGAGGTGTCCCAGCACAGTCTGGAGAGTACCCAGGTGTGTCATGGTGCTCTAGGAGAGGGATTACCTGACAAGGGCAGAATATTTGTTGGCTGAAATCTTTATGATAATGTTCAGGTTACGTGTGCCTCTGGTAGCTGAGACTCTGTTGCCTACACAGGCTTTAGACTTGGATATTTTTTTAATATATGCATGAAAAATGGTCCATAGACTAATTCAGTTACCTCAGTTTGCTTCGTTCAAAGTTGCTCAACCTTCCCCAACAAAGTCTCTGTATCTGCAAACAGTCTTTTAACTGGGCATGGGCTTTGGGGGGTTTGCTTGGATTTGTTTTGTTTTGAGTTGGTTGATTGGTCTGGGTTTTTATAATTGTTTTTTTTCTCGTTGGTTTTGTTTGATTTGTAAATTTTTTCTTGCTTTTTTTTTGTTTGTTTTTTTTTGGGTCTTTGTTTGTTTTTGTTTTTTGTGTTTTTTGTTAGTTTGTTTTTTGTGTTTTGTGTTTTGTTTTGTTGTTAGGTTGGTTTCTCTTGAGCCTTTCTTTTGAGGTCAGCTTTGTGAAGTTTCCACAGGCTTCTCTTTTGTCCTTCTTTCACCCAAACACTGCCCAGTCCCTTTGGTCCTGGCTCCAAGGCTGTTCAGGGGACAGGCTGGGACACCAGGCTGCCCTTTTGTCGGATGTCACTGCACTTTGCAGAGCCAGCTCCTGCAGGGGAATTGTTGTATCAGACCTCCCCAGCCCTGATGTGGCTGTTTGGGTTCAACCACTGAGCCTGAAACTGGAATTTTCCCCCGAGGATCTAGAGATTGCATCGCCACCGGCGACCCCCCTGCCCTGCCCAAATCCGTTTGCACAGTACTCCTGGGAGGCTTCTGAAGAAAATGAGATTTAATAATGCCAGCTGTGAGCCATGCTGCACGCCTTTTCTGTGTGTCTATATATAAACACACACATTTTATGGACATGTCTCCAGAATGTGTTTCAGCAAAGTGCATCAGGAATTTGATGGCGACAGAAGTGAATATAAGCTTGTCTCACTAAGGGGTTGGTATTGACTTGAAAGTGCACTTTGTTTATTGATTCTGTTTCTCACTTCCCTTCCACATCCTCTTGCTGAATGCTGTAAGTTTTCACTGCCTGTAGGAGAATCTGGACGTGTTTTGATGAAGGTTTTAAAGGTGCTGTATTAATCACACTTTTCTCAGTCCTCAGCTGTGGATTTCAGGAGTAGCACGCTGTCACAGCTCTAGATGGGCCATATTGATCTTGATGATTAAATCAGCCAAAGGAAACTTGATTTCTGAGGGAAAACTTAATATTCTCAAAGCCCAAATGTCTCCTAAATATTTATGGCTTACGAAAGTTGATCAAATACCTTTGTTCTCTGATTATTGCAGTGAACAGCAACACTTAGTTCAGATTCTCATTATAGTGATGTGATGTGATGTAGTCATATAAATATTCCTGTGTATATGTTGTCAATCATGTGAATACGCAGAGCTAACCTTTTCCTTCTATCTTGGCAAGGCAGGAAGATAAATAGGTGAAAATGTGTATGTGTTTAAGCAATAAAGTTGGCTTAATGGTTCTTGGGGAAAAATTTCCTGTGGTACACAGAGTAGTGACTTGATTGAACAGGACAGAATCATGCAGTTCAATTAATGTGCAAATATGTGTTCACTGAACTTTCATTCCATTTATCACATGGACATGGAAATAGGGTCATTTTTTATCTCTGTATTATGTATATGACATCTTAGTTTGCTTCCTACATGCTGCTATGGGGAAAATAGCAACGTGGCACACCACAGGCAAAAAGAATTGGAGATAAATTCCTCAGCTGTCACAAACATATTTAAGTGGATCTTTGTTTGAAGATAAATCTCTTCCTTCTGCAAGGACTAACAGTCAGAAGGCTTTTGCATGCTCTTCCCATTAAAATTGGATGTATTCCTTGGCTGTGTGCTGGGAAAAATCATGGGCAACAATTGTCTTGTTTATGAAGTACATTGTTAGCAAAAAATAAAAAAAAGTGTACTTACAGAAAAACATCATAAGGGAGTTTTAGCTGAAAATACATTAATATTCACCATTGGCTGTTTAAAATAAGGAGCCAGACATTTCAAAGTAACTTTTTTCTGATTCTTACTAAGGTTTTCTTCCATCCTCAGCCCTAGTGAGATTTGTTTGGGGACTGTTCTCTTCTTCCCTTTGACTAATTATTCTAAATCAGGTTAGCAGGAGTACAGGTGGCTATTCAGTTCATACACTGAAAACCTATACTGGAAATTCTGTTAGTAAAAAGCAGAGTGAATAAACTTCTGCCTTTTATTTTATTTTTTAATTGGTGAAAAAAAAAAGTTTTCTTTTCTCCTGATATAGAACAAAAATGATTTACAGCAGCAAGGGGCAAAAGATGAAATTTCATAAGCTCAGTATAAATTAATGTGATAAAAATTCCTTTCTCAAGAGCCTGTAAGAATACCAAAAGGTGGTTAACAATTTCACTGCTCTGTTTCACTGAGAGTCTAAATTAAGGACCTTTTGGCTGATATGGGCAGCTGTGAAAATTAAAGAGTACCTGAATTCCACACGGAATTGTAGTATTTGCAGGCAAGGCTTATAACCTTTAAACAAACCACAGGCCAAATACTCTGCCATGAGAATTGGCAGAGCTTCATAAACTTTAATGGAGCTGGGCCTTAATGGAACCCTGCCAGGTTTTAAGAGCAGTGAACGTGATCTCAATTTAGGTAGGAGGTGACAGAAGCTGAGGGAGAGAAAGAGGAGTTTAAATTGTTAATAATCAGTCCCCACAGGTCACTTTTAAACAGAAGTGATTTCGGCTTGGGAACTGCAGTGTCTGGTCAAAATCAGATATTTTTCCATCAGGTATTTAGTCCAACAGCTTTAATTTATATGTGAAAACGCAGAAAAAACTGGATTTCTTATTAATTAAACCTTGTACTGCTGCTTAACGTTGTGCCCAAAATGGGCAAAAGAGATATTTTGGGAAAAGTTTCTGAATGGAATGTGCGTAGTTTGGAGCAGACAAACCATAAGCTCCACAGCAGGACAAAGGGAGATGTTTCCATCAGTACAAACACATGGATTCAACACTTAGAGAGCAGGAGGGGTTTATGTTTAGGGGAAGTAATGTCTTTAGAAAAAGTAGTTGTTCATAGGTAACATCTATTCACAGAAAAAGCCGTTGTGAGCCGAGCAGCATTTTGGTTTGGGACTTCACTGTGGAAGGATGCTGCTGCCCATTCCCACTGTACATTTAAAAAACAATTTTCTTAGCAGCAACACTCACTGCAAAGGGAAATATCCAGAATTATGAGCAGGTGTTTGGTGTGTATTTAGTTTATTCTTTTGACTGAAGCACTAAAATATTTTGCTTTCCCATTCATGTTTAACAGCCACCAAACTTGTTTCCTCATCTTCTAAGAAACCCAGGGAGGGCTTGAGGCGATTTAAAAGTGCAGTGGTTGCTTGGAGAAATGTTCATGTTGCTGTAATAGGGGAAGAGAAAAAGCAGCATTATTCTGTCTCCTGCTTTTCATAAGCTGGGTCCTGGGAAGGTGAACGGTAGCACTTGTGGCTGCTTCAGGAAGAAAAAAAGAGAGAAGGTGCTGCCAACATTGCAGAGGAGGAAATAGAGGAGGAGACCTGGGAGAGACTCGGGTGTGCTGGAGGGAAGGGTGGGGCTGAGGGGTGATGGGTGAAACAGAGCCTTTCTCCTCCTCAGTAATGGCAGCTTGGAAGAAGGATCAACAAGGCATAGGCAAAATATTTCCTTGTCTTGAGTTTTCTCAGGGGTCATAATTAAAGCGTGTCTGTTGCAGGGGAAACCCCCCTTTGCTGTGGGAAAATCTTCATTTCCACCTCAGGAAATGGCAGATGACAGAGGCAGCCCGGGGTGTATAGTTGCTTGTTAAGACACCTTTTCCCCAGCAGTTCCAGATTTCCTTGCCATTGAAACATGATTTCAGTTTCTGGTCTGATAAAGAGTTTCCAATTACTTGTAGTCTAGAAGTGGTTTATTCACTTTCTAATGAATTATTGGCATATGATGAATTATTTGCTGAATTACTAAAGTGTTCTAACTAAAGGACATTGTCTGTTGGATTGGGAGTTTATGGTTTTGGAACTAGGCTAAAGTCTTCAGATTCATCTTTACAGGGTTTCTATAACACAGTAACTCCCAGCAGTTGGTTTGAAAATTGTTCTCCTCGCTGTATCTCATTTCCTTTTTCCTTAGTGCCCTTTGTTCCCAAAGGACAGAGTGAATGTTTGTCCTGAGTAGGATTTGAAGAATTCAGAGTAGGTCCAAACCGTCTAGAGAAGCTCAAAGTGTTCAATCTTTTAAATCTGACTTCAAACATGACATGAGAATTTCTTTCCTGCTCTGGATTCAGAAAATGTTTTTTGCTGTAACTTTTCTGGGGAGGCAAAGCAGCTCCCAGCTGAACAGCTCTTCACATTCAGCAGGACTTCTGAAAACGTGAAATTGAAAACAGCATCGTGTTGGAGCTCTAGATGATCTATTCTGACAAATCACACAAGGGCATCTCCAGATAAACATAGATGATTACACGTTGGTAAAGCCACCGATTGTCAGGAGACCAGAATAATGTTCTAAGAGGAAATATCTGTGGTGTTTAATGAATTTTGAAGCATCCCTACAAAACCTGTGTTACAAAACCGCATTTTGAATCGATACCAAGAGCGTGCTGAGTTTGTAAAATCTGTGTTCAAGAACTGAGCTACGTCCATTAGTTTAGTTTGTCCTGCACGGACGTCACTGGAGAATGCAATTGAATACTGGTGGTACTTTCCAGAGGAGAAAGCAGGTTAAAGCCTAGACTTACATAAACAGAAAGCTGAACCAAACAGGCAAATTAATTTAATCCTGTTAAGCTTTTAATAAATATTTCATTACTTGTAATATGGATTATATATTCAGTTATGGTTCTGCTCAGGACAGTGTTTTAGGAGAGATCCTCCAGAAAGAGAAGAGTCAATGGCAGTGACAAATATTGCTGAATGTGGCTGTAACTATCAGAAATTTTGGTTTATGGCACTTATATATTAAATACTAAATTAAAGGAGCCATAGAGAGTAGTCAAATGTGTCTTTTCCAATAATTATAAGAGCATTATGGCAGAGAAAATGTGGAAGTTTAGAAACCATATGAGCCATTAATTCAGCAGTTTCTCCCACAGGTGATGGGGTGTCTCATTCCTTATGACCCACAGCCAGTGTCCCTCTGGCAGAAGGAGGAGGTGCCTTCACCTCAGCTTCTAAGCTGCAAAACTGCATCTAAAATATCTCTGGTCTCTGTCTCCTGAGCAGGAAGGATGAGGTGGAAAATTGAAGTATTTGGTTTATGTCACCCAACACTTAAAACCAAAAGCAAACAAACAAACCAATCCCCAAACAAAGCAAATTAAAAAATCCCTTTTTGCCTTTTACAGAGTGACATAAAGTGAAGACATACAGTTGCATTTTGATTAAAAGTAATTACAAGTAACCTTAATTAGCTCCTGATCCCGTGAGTTTAGGGGAATGCTCTATTTTAAATGAGCTAATGCAAAAAATATTAATACTTCCGTAATAAACAAGAATGTTTTTTCCTTCAAGAATGTGCTTTCCTCCTGTTTAAAAATAAAGAACTCTCACATATTAAATCAAGTATAAAATGCCTGGAAGAACACTGGAACCATTAGGAACCTCACTGTCATCATTCCCATAACTGGCTTCAAACATGGCATTTTCATGGATAGGTAACCATTTACTCTGTACATGAGTTGCTGTGATAAGAATTTATTACAAGACCTCAGGGAAATGTTGTTACATCTATTAAAAAAAAGTTACCATTAATTTTGTAGAATTAGAACATCGATTTAATTTGGCCTCCTTTAATTGATGTTAGGCAGCTTGGGAACGGATGTCCTCACTTTGTAAATGCACTTAATCACTTCTTGCTACAAAACCTTGAACGTAATTTTTCCAATCAGAGCTGACAGTTGTAGGGTTAAAGCTCAACACTAATAAATTCACAGGGACTAGATACTGTACTACCTGCTATCCTTCTTCAAAACACTGGCAGTGCAAAGCAAGTCTGAATCATTTTAATTAGATAATTTCACTATGCCTTCTTTTTCTAAATAAATTTTATTTGCTCCTGTTAGCGCAGTAATTCAATTTGCTGGTGTTTGTCTTCATGGGGAAAAAAAAAAAAAAATCCTTGTGTGCTTGTAGGGCTGTCAGCTGGCAGGCACAGTGCACAGCAAGGGCCTGGAATCCAGTGGCACTTTGGGTGGCATTTCTGGGGGCACAGAGGCTTTAGCAGCCCTTGCACAAAGGCACTGCCAGGGTAAAAGGCCGGCAGCTCACAAAAGCAAATACCAACGTGCCCAGGCTAATGATGGCACTGCCAGGGAACGGTATGGAAAGAATTTCTTTAAAAATGAGTCTGCTTCTTCTCGTTTGTGGTGATTCTTTAACTTTTTCTGTTTCGCTTGGAGAATGAAGGATTTGTGTGTGAGGTGTTTTAGTTGTTTTAATTACTTGTTTGTGATGTTTTATCAGTGCTGCAATCATAGTTTTCCCTGGTGATCATCGTCCAGGTAAGAATGAGCTGTTGCTTGGGGGAAGAAATAAGAACTCCAGAAGTCCTTTTCCTCCAGAATACCACTTTGCACTGAAGTGATTTCCCTCTCATTATTAGTCTTATTTACAATTTCCTTGGCATCTGGGAGGGGCAGTTGAATAAGAGAGCACAAAAAGCTTTTGTCTTGGAAAATCTCCTTAAGTAGTCAAAAATCGAGATTTCTTCTTTTTTTTCCCCCACCATCAGTAGAGTGGTGAAAATTTTCTGTAGCAGCCTTTCAGGCTATTTTTAGGTTACACACTTTTGTTTCCTACACTTCTAGTGAAGAAAAGCTCTGGTTCTCCATCCTGGATAACTCTCTGCTGCTTCAGCTCCGTTTCAAACATAGTTGTTGGGCTTTTCTACTTGAATCTCTGTGGAATTTCCCCTGTGAAAGAAGAAGGTGATCTTTCAAGTCACTGTGACACTCTATGTGTGTTTTAGTAGAGTTTTAAGATTCCATATACTGGGGTATGGCTGATCCATGCCTCTCTTGAGCTGGCAATGGGAGCTCATCAAAATGCCAAGCTCAATTCTTCTCTCAGTTCTCACAAAAAAACCCCAAGGTGAGTAGATTAGAGGAAATTTGTGAAAAGCGAAAACACGTTTAATAATTCAAAATTGGATGAATGTGGAACTGAGCAGACCTTGAAGCTGAGGCCTTTCCAAGACGGAACAACAGAAGCTGACCATGTACATGAGCCGTTGTGTGGTGTTCCTTTTTCCTTTAGGCTTTAAAAACTTCTTTTGTATCTAAGGCCAAAATTAGTTGGGTTTTCAGTTCAGTGACTTGAAGCCTACTCTGTACGCAAATAGCAGAGAGAGGCTTCTAATTGTACATTTTATTTAAGAACTGTTTGTTTTCTTAGTTAAATCATAATTTTTCATAAAAATATTCCAAATTTTGTATTCTCCTGCCTTCAAATAAGGAAAACAAGTTGTTTTAGCTGTATAAATGAGAGCAAACAGCTTTATTCCCTGAGTGGTCATAGCACATCTCAGGTAAATGCATTAGTAGGCACTTCTTAATTATGAATGTAAAATACTAAATAGATCGAAGCACTATGAAAACTGTTTTAGCTTACTACATAATTAGGGTGTGTTTTATCTTTGCACCATTCAGATTTTCATTCAAACTTTTGAACATATTGACCACTGACAAATTTATCACTCTTCTTTTCCCCATTTGCTTTTCACACATAACTTTGAATGTTCTCACTTGTCTAAGGACTGCAGATAAGCTCTTCTGATGAGTGAAGGAATGAAGCAGATGATGTTTTAAATGCATAGATATTTTCCTTTCAAAGCAGAGGATTAGGGAAGGACTTTTCATTCAAATCCTGTTGATCCAGACCAGGCAGTGTGGTGTTGATAACTGATGAGTTGGGGGCTGATGTTCGGCTTTCTCTGGAATATTCCAACTTTGAAGGTGTTAGAAGCTGAGAGGTGCAGTGGGGCATAATTCTTTGTGCTATGCACATGGCTAAAAGCTGCAGAGATTTATGATCCCTCATTTGATGGAACTTCTGATGGGATGGAAGAGATTTCCCTTGCACATGGCACATCCTCATGTCACACGTACAGAGCTGGTCAGCATCACCCCTTCACACCAGGCACAGTCTGCTTTTGAGCAGTTCCCTAACTCTAGGCTTGTGGAGCTCTGGAGAGTGAGCTGATATCGCACTGGTTTTATAGTGAGGGTGCTGGCCCTGCAGTCCTCCCGTGCCTGCCCACAGCTGTTCCACGTGCTAAGAGGGGCAGATGCACCCTGCAGCTCACTGGATTTGCCTCCCCGGCGGTGGGATACGCTTGAGAGGCAGCAGTTGCTTGGCCTCAGCAAGGTCACCTGGATTTTGGTCGCTGGTGGTGACGCCCTGAATCAGCTCCACATGGATTGCTGTGTTTCTCACCTCGTGTAGGTTCTTCTGTCCAGAGCCATCAACCACACTGCCAGCAGTCAAGCTACGAGCAACTCTTTTCCTTTGGGATGGAGGAGATTTCCCTGGCACATGGCACATCCTCGTGTCACACTATAGAGCTCGTCAGCATCACCCCTTCACGCCAGGCACAGTCTGCTTTTAAGCACTTCCCTAACTAGGCTGTCTCATTTCCCAGCAGAATCCAAATCATGAAGTTTGTTTTGGTCTATTTTGCACCCAGTGCATTTAAAAGAACAGTGTGTGAGAAAGAGATCATCTGCTGGGCTTTGTCTGAGAATAATCCAGCTCGTACATGGCAATGTGAGTACTAAACATCTTATTAAGCCTTGGTATATCCATAAATTACAAAATTGCATCTTTTCTGTAATTAAATAATTTTGACCTATTGTATCAACTTCCCCGTGCCAGTGAGGGAACAATGAATTTTAATACAAATAACATTGCTGCTTGCAAGGACAGGGAGTTTTTAACACTATAAAATTGAGATCATTGTTCTGTCATGCCCACCTGAAGTATCTGCTTTTCACAGTGTTCAGAGACAACTTCCCCTCTTGTGTATTGCTTAGAGCTCTCAAAAATCAGTTTTCAGTGCATTCCTATATTGATCTAATACAGGACTGTCCTGGGATATCATCACTATACAATCTATCCTGAGGGTTTTATTTAATTGGCTTTGCAAAGTCTGCGTTTCTCTGGGCTGACCTTTCTATTTTTATTCTAAATATTTATCTTTGGAGCCGGTAGCCTGCACTGACCATTTCACTGATGAAATTGAGGACAACTTGCTATCCTGTTGTTGACATTTGTATTTAACCTCTGACTTTTCAAAGGAAATTCATTAGTGACTATACAGTTTCCAGTAGTTCATTTTACTTTTCTTAATCATGCAGCAAGGCCACCTCTCCCAGATCCACAGCCAACTGCTTAGTGCAGTTTTTACTGAGCTACAACACCTTCGGGGAAGCTCATCTCGAGGGTCAGCTTCAGGCACAAGCAAGCCAGGTAATTTCAAGGGCTGTAAACTGATGAGGGCAGCAAAATCCCAGTTTTAGACAAGGCAGAACTTTGCTGGTGCTGCCTGCCTTGGGTTCCCTCTTCCTGCAGCGATGGCAAAGCGCCCTGGCCTCGTGGAGAGGCTCGGACACTGCAATGGGACGTGGCACATCCAGCCCTGTCCCCTTCTGCTCCTGAGCTCCGTCCTTGAGAGGAGAGGAGGCTGCAGGGACAATCCATCCCTCCAGAGATGGTGCAGGGCTTACTGGCAGACGCTGGTGTCAGCCCACACGTCCCACTCTGCTCAGCTTTCCCAGGCTCAGCTGGGCAGATGCTTGTCTTTCACATGGGCAGCCACAGGGAAAGACACAGGCAACAGGATTGTGATATTTCCCACACAGACAGCGTTTTCCAGCTTTCCTGGGGGAGAAGAATGTTTGATGAAGCCAGTCTGCCAAAGGTGTGAAATAGAATTTGTCTCTGTTGAAGTGAAATTTTGAAATGCTTTTCAGTCGGTTCCACAAAGCCCTGATGATTGTGTTCCTGTTCCTCCTGCTGCAAGTTCTCAAGGCAAACCTGGGTTCACGTGTCATCTCTAAGCTGCAGGCGGGTTTGTGGCCGCCCCCTGTCCCCTCCTAGAAAGTGTCACAGTTCTCCATCACCCCAGCCCTGATTAACACACTGGGACCCCTTTGGCAGGAGCAAAGGGGGAGCACGAAGTGCAGAAGCCCTTGGAGGTTCCCCCGTGTCTGAGCCACGTTCTGCACCAGCTGTAAGGAGCTGCCCCATCCCACCCCACTCTCCCAGGCAGTGCCTGCTGCTGTGGGTCAGCTCAGGTGGGAAACGCAATATTTTCACTTCCTTCCCTTTAAATACCCTGCTCTCGTGCCTGTGGCTGCACCAAAGCACGGGCCTTGGAGCAGGTCCCAATGTAACTTGCAAATGGAGCTCCCTTTTAGCTCAAAAATCTGGGGCTTGAGATTCAAATTCCCCGTTCTTAGATCCTGGCTATCCCTGTGGAGTCCCTGAAGAGTGATTTTCCTGGAGTTCTTCCCTCAGCTCTCTGAAGCAGAGGGGAAGACAGCTGGGTTCTCTGCTTTAATTAGACTAAGGAAGCTGCTCATAAAAGACTGGAAAAGAGAGCAGAAATCAGCCAGCCTCCTAGTGGAAATGCTGCATGAATAATGCTGGGAAGGAATCAGTTACTTTGAATAGTTAAATAAGCCAAACAGTTGTCAGTTGGTTTTTTTCCCCTCTTTGCAAATTTCCCTGGTAACAGCCAGGCAAGTTGGTGATTCAGAACATGGTTCCATTTATTTGGTCAAAAAACGATAAGAGTCGTAAATATTTCAGGGGAATCTGTGGTAAGTTTCCTCTACTGTGACTCATAAGGATTTGGATTATTATGATGAAAACATTTGTAAAGTTATTGTGTTTCTTTTCATCAAGGAACGTTCACTTGTGAATCCCTGCTAGGACTGAATTTCCCACTGCTTATCTTTATTTCTCCAGGGTTTAAAGCGTTAGTCACCCTAGCAGGGCACTATAACAGAGCCTGCTGCTGGGGTGACAGCATGCAAAATGAATGCCAATATTCACACCATGTATGGACTGACAATATTAGCATCAGGCAGCTCTTGGCAGAAACAGAAATTTCGCAAAAGCAAACGAAAAAAGGAAGTCGAGCAAGTGGGTTCTTAATATCTATCTCATTCTCAAGGTAATACAACTTCTGGGTGATTGAGGGGATGGGCACACGGATAAATAAAGGAAGGGAGATACAAACAAAATATTAACCCCAACATTTCTTTCTGTAAATAAATACAAAAATATTATTTTCAAACTAGTGGGGAAATTCTAGAATGAAGCTCAAAAATGGGTGCCATCCAGTGGAGCAGCAGAACAAGTCCAGGCTAAAGAACCCAGCAGGCTTTTTTAGCTGGTGTTTAAAATCTGCTTTGGGGTGGGGGATAGTCAGATAAACTGTGGCTGCTGAGGGCAGGGCTGTGGGGTCAGCCCTTGGTGCCTGGTGCCCTCAGGGTTTGTCGGAGCCCCGGGAAGAGCAGTGTTCTCACTGTGGGATTTGTGTCACTGTGTGCTGCCCGTGCCTGGAAATTGCCTCCCACAAACGAAAAGGCTCTGCAGGCACAGCGAGCTCCCAGTTAATGCAATTGCTTCCCCAGTGGAACCAGTTCAGGAGCAGAGGAGGGAACTGGAGCTCGTGTGCAGCTCTCTGCATTTCCAGTGTTCTGTCTGAGCCAGCCCAGGGGGTTCACCCTCTGTGGGCTCTGTGGATCCCTGGCGTTCCCACGGGTCCTGTGGGCTTCTTCTGGGGGGCTGAAGAACTCACCAGGGGCTTGAAAACCTGAGCCATTTCTCTGATGGTGCTAAAATTTGCTGTGCTTGAGCCAGAATCCCATCTCGGTTCTGAAGGCCGGAAGCTCCTTTACAGCCCTGCTTTAAAAAATAAATAAATACACAAATAAATAAATAAAACTTCACCTTTCTCCCCCCCCATTCTTTCATAAACTCTTCTAAATCAGAGTGAAGTTAACTAAGATAACCTGGATATTAGGAGCTATATCTGTTATATAAATATAACCCAGTAGAAAATTATTGATTAGCATTTTTCTGCTTTGCAGTGCTGTGTGGGGAAGGAACTGGAGGCCTCTTTCCCCTGAGTCACTGAACTCAGCCTGATGACAGACAACATTCAGGCCTTTGTGTTTGATGGGTTTTGTGGTAAATCGTTCACGAATCTACAAAGGGCAAGAAATTGAACACAACACAGGCACTTGTGAAAGGAATACACTAATAAGTACGAGCAACTAAAGTATTTTTTTATCTTTCAGTTATATTGTCTCTTACTATACAACAAGTTAGGTGAACAAAAAATGAACTGTTCGTATTCAAAGATCAGTGTTTTATTCAGCAAATGTTTCAATAATCCACAGCTAGTTAAAATTCAGTTTAAAATTCACCACAGAATTTTTGCTTCAGTGTTCTCAATTTAAAAGTTATTTTTAACTACTGTAAAAAGCCCAGTGAAATCTTTTGGGCATAATTTAATCCTTAAAGCTTCTCTCACTTCTCCAAACCTAGAGCCAAGAGAGGAGCACCCTATGAGCAGGAAGGGGCTGCTTGTAGAACTCTGCATCATCACTAAGGACTGCACTTCCATGGCTACTCCCATGAAAATCATGGCCAGGCATTATTGCTTTGTGGAGGGCAGGGAAAAGAGTGTTTTATTGAGATGCTTCTAGACCAATGAATTATATAATAATATGTATTATATTATATTACATATAGTTATATTATATATATTAAATTAGAGTGTGTGTCTGTGTGTGATGCCTTAAGTTTGTAGCATTTATATTTTTCAGATGCTGTACTGCTTGAGTGAATAACTGAACACCAAGGCATCATGTGTATGCAAGTACAGATCTAAAACCACGATATAATTGTTCTCCCTCACAAAATCCTTCCCTCTGGAATTCATCGCACCAGCCCAGCTCTCCAAAGCACCCCCAGCCCCGTGACCCCTGTGAGGACACAGTGTGCCAGCCCCATCCCTGGGATGTGCTAGGTTCAGGTCTGTCAGGGATTGTTCCTCTCCCCCAAATCCAACCCATGGACACTTTGAGCTCCCGCTTCTTCAGCGTGTGGATGCTTCATTATTGTACCGGCGACTTTTCTGGAAAGCATCCCTGCAGGAGGAGTGTGTGGGTAATCTCGCTGTAGCTGTACCTCATCTCAGGTGTGCCTTAGAAGTGCAGATCCTGGCAGAGGCTCACACAAGGTCATTGCTCTCTGCCTCTCCTCACTTGCTCAGTTCAGTCAGGAATCTGTGCCGGGCTGGGTTCTATTATGAATTCCTTTACACAGCAGAGAACAAGTCCACTTGTTAAAATCTACGAGGTGCCCGGTTTTAATACCAATGAAATATCTTTGGGAAATTCACTTAAATTTTAATTGTTTGCAGGCTCACCTGGCAATCTCTGTTCTGCTTAAGAATATAAATGGAGGCTTAGCAAGAAAAGAGAAGCGTTCACAATAACATAGCTTCGGGTGCAGCAGGTGGATAGAATTTTTGCCACAATAAAAAGAAAAGCTGTTGTACAAAATAGCAGGACGTAGGGTTAAGTGGATATTTTAAAGGAGAGGTCATTCAGACAAAGTGACAAAATGTATAAAAGTGACTGCCTTCTTGTCAGCCTCTTGCATAGATTTGCATAGATAATTCTGACAGAGACCTTTCAGAGTAAGCTGAATTCAGCTGGTCTTCAGATCAAAGCCAGCACAGCTACAGCTGTTGGGATTTATCAGGGAAATCTACACAGGAGACAACCAAGTTTTTTATTTCTTTAATAATGGTTATAAATTTAAGAATTGCTTGAGTTCTGTAATTAATGGATTTCCTTTGCTGTCGTGTCAGTTCTGTGAGGAGATGGCAGAGCTATAACTGCTTTTATTTATTTAATTAAGTAATAATCTGCAGCTGCAAAAACAAGTAGGTTTTTTTCAGACATCTTTATTTTCAGAAAAGACACTTATAATTGTAAAATATGCAGTACTTGAGTGTTCTTCCTCAATTGTGGGCACTTTCCAATCTCTTCTTGAAAGCTTTTCCTGGGGATACCCACGTGTTACAAATGGCCTTGAAAAATAAATAAACATTGCATTCTTTTGTTAGGAGTACATGCATCTTATCCATCTGTCCTCCTCCTGTGTTCCTTCTACGTTATTATTCTACAAAGTCAATTCTTCCAGAGAATCTATTTGATTCTTTGGGTTTTTTTTCCCTTGTAAGAAGCTTACAGGACAAAAAAAGCAGAAGAAATTCACCTCAGCATTGTTCTTGAGGAGGTATTTTCCCTTACTACCTTGAACAAGCTTCATGTATGAAAAATGAAATAGAAGGAAAACAAAAAACCGTCTGCCTTTTATCCCTCTCATTTAATGGAGCTGAGTTCTCCTCGAGAGCGCCTTGGAGTATTTAAACCAACTCCTGATGCAGTAATTACAGCTGCTGCCTGGCCTGGTGCTGCAGGTGAGGCTATGCAGGGGTAATTTAAAAAAAAAAAAAAGGAAAAAAAAAAAAAGGGGTGAATTTCTCCAGGTTCAAGGTGCCCGAAGTGAGGGATGGCAGAGGAAGGGGAGCAGCTCTGCCATGGGAGTCACCAGTGTCACACAATGGCCTGTCCACCTGCCCTGCTCCTCAGGGGAGGTTAAAATGCTCCTGACCATTTAGAAGAGGCAGGAAGGGGGAAGCAGAGGGTTTTGTGGAAAGGCTCGGCAATCAGCCCCGTTAATCACGGGCAGTATTTCACACTTGTGGCTGCTCCGTGCCTGGGGGTTTGCCCCACACCATCGGCTGCTCTCCTGTGGGTTAGTGATGAGCTCCAGGGTTAATGGTTTGACACGAAGGTGCCTCTGGATCCTCTGCAAACCCTCTGGTGTTCTCCTTTCACTGTTCATGTGCAGCACTGCAGAAGGGCACACATCTCTTGAGAGAGCAGGCACTTGATGTAAAAACCATTGCAGTTGTCTATAAACTAAAGAACAGCTAGTGTCACTACTGTTAGGTGTGAAAAATGCTGTGGCTTTGGCTTTGTTTCCTGGGTTTATGAGCATCAGAAATGTTCTGACAAAATGTTGGTGACTTTTAGAAATTGATATGACTCTCTGGAATAGAAACCAATAAATATTTAAAAGAATTCCATTGTTATTTTGAGGAGAAGGCTGTTATTGGAAAGCCAAGATAACAAGCATTTTTGTAACAAAACATAGCTGGAAAATGTAATATTAAAAATATCTCTGCTTGCTATGCTCCAAAATTCTACTGGTGACAAATTCAGTCAGTTTACCAACATCTCAGTCCACAATCACAAAGAATCAGATTAGAACATCATAAAGCTGCCAAGTGAGAAGGAAACCCCACGAAAGGGAGCCCCAGCAGTCACACTAAATACTGATCCAGCAGAAAGGAGCCGAGCTCTGTTCATCCTCACTCTGAGCTGGTATTCACAGGCTATAAAACTGAGTAATTGTTATTGTTTCCTCTAATAAACAGAATCCTGTCGCTTTTATGGAATGTAGCTTTACAGTTGCTGAAGAGGTTCCATGAGCAAGAAATTCGTTGCTATTTAGTGTCCAATTGCATCCAGCTTTCCAATCTGATGCCTCCAATTCACATCGCCGAGCAACCATTCTGCATCCTGTGCAGTGCAGAGTTGATTCAGGCAATTTTCCCTATAGATCTGTGCATATGTCACCTTTGGGCAAAAGATGAGCTAATAGAATTGAAATGAATGTAATTGGCAGAAGGTCAACCAGGGAGCCGTACATGTCTAGAGCTTCCAGAAAAGGCAGAGTTGTTTCATGTTGGCATATGACTTGATTAGTATGCAGGTAAGGTGATTGTGCCTCAACAGAATAATTGGATCATTGAAATATCTGCAAACCCTGGTGTATCTACAAAGCCTGAGCAGTGATTAGATCCTGCCTGTTCATTGCAGCAAGCCTTGAAATTCTTCCCACTGTGAAAAACTAATTTTCTGTGGGAATTTATTAAATAAGAAATCTGCATGCCACTTTACCTTGTAAGCATTACCGGCAGAATACAAAGATTGCCTTTGACTTTGATGTATGCACTTCACGGATGCTTTTATATCATTGTTTTGTTATTTCTATGCATTCAGCAGAAATTCCAGTATCTCTTTCTTGCCTGGGTTTCTGGAGAGAGTTGCATCTCCATCCGATGATAAAGCAGCCGTTCACTTAAAGCAAAGGGAAGGAGGGGAAAGGTGGGCTGTGGGAAACAGAGCCACAATCGGAACATGCCAACGCACTTCGGTTGCTGTGTTCTGAGAACAGCCAGAACAAATAGTCACAAGTTGTTGCTTTTCAATCTTCATGTTTCTGTGCTGTAATTGGTTTCTGCTGCACCACTGAACAAATTTTATTGTGTCATCTGGGGGTTTTTTATGTTTGTTTGTTTTAAAACCAGGGAATGCTAATCTGTGCTAATAAGGAACAGTAGGTATTACAGGGCAGGATTCCTGTGCTGCCCAGCAAACTTAAAAAAAATGGAGAGAGGAACGAACATAAGCTTCCTAGAAGGTTTGTAATGTTTATTTTAACCCTATGGAGAAGTGCTCTGAAGGGCAAATAACAAGGTCCTTTGTGCACTGTGCTGACAAAAAGAACTCCCAGCTTGGAGGTGTCTTAGCCCAAACACCTTCCAGCAGGAGGGTGGAGGCTGCAGTTCCTCTTCTCCACCCACCTAATGGCAGTCGGGCTGCTCGTAGTGCAACAGGATAGCCCAAACATCTGCCTCCTTCACTCTGGTTTTGTGGTTTTCAGTGCCTGGCTGCTGTGGTGCAGCCACCCCAGGAGCCCATCTAGAGTCACAAACACAGCATCACTTAAGCTCCAGTGTAGCAGAGCCGCTGTGGCAGATAATCACCTAAAAAGAGTAAATCCTCCTGGGTTAAGGAAAAGAGTTGTATGTAGAGCTAAATGAATAATTCATAGGAAATAATTTTTTTTTTCCACTTGCAGAATGGCTTGAGATTCTCTCAGCTGTGTATTAATTATTCAGATGTTTCTGAGAAATGTTTTCTGTAAACTTTATTGTACAGATTGGAACTTTGAGCTTGATTCTTGCAATGAATGATTTAGAATGCTGCATGGACTTCCCAGACCTTAATTGTTTGGGTACACAAGCACCAGTGTGAACATATTTGGTGAAGATTCAAAACCTGTTTTCAATAACATCACTGTCTAATGAAACTTAAAAACTTCCCCTTCATGAGCTGTGTGACAGTAGTAAAATACAACAGCTTTAATTTTTTATGAAAGTGAGCATCCAGCACATGGCTGAAAGTAATTCACTTGGAAACTGAAATGGATCTGTAAATACTTTTTCTGCATAATTTACACAGCTCTACTTGTGTGATACTAATAACTACTTATTAGTCTTGAATTTATACTGCTCAGTAGGGGAATATTTCTTTGTTCCTCCTCTAAAAAGTTGTAATTATCTCTCCATTGCTGCCTATCAGTATCCAAGTGTTTTGAGGACGGTACATTAGGACCTCATATATTTGCGTAATGTGTCACAATCTTGCCATAACAAAAATCCCAGGCCGTTCCATAAACAAAGTCATTCTGCTAGATTTTCCTCATTTGTGCAAAAAAGACAAAAAAGTATGGTTGCCTTGATATCTTCATATTAGGATGCCAGAGTGTGTGAGAAAAATACAAGTATTTCATAGCAATCCTGATGGCAATATCAGTGATAGCAGTAAAAATACACCAGAAAAAAATTCTGGTGTATTTCTAGTATTTTTGCTGGCTGCTTTGAGGCCCTTTAGAGGAAATGTTTAAAATGTTTATCAGATCAACATCTAAAGTAGTGCCATGCCATGAGCTCACTACCCTGGCTACTGGAAATGGGTGGATCAGTTCTTGAAACCCATTTTTGACACAAATTTAATGTCTTACAAAAGTGGTAGAAATGCATTATTGGTGTCCTTGCTGAGCCCCACTCAGGGAAGTACCTTGAGCTGCTTTGCCACAGTAATTACAGTTTGCTCACCTTGCTCTCTAATTTCAATCAGATAAAATTAATCAGCAGTTTCCTGTTAAGGCTGTTCTCTGCTGAATCTGCAATGCTGAGGTCTGTGGTGTCCCACAAATGCTGTATTCTGGGGAGGGCAGGGTGTCACACCTGGAGGGGGACTGGGTGTGCAAATGTACAGTGATATTCCTGCTCCTTTCTCCTGCTCTGCTGCTGCTCCTGGATCCAGGGCCCCATTTTTAGTTGTAGCCTGGGAGTCCTGGCCATTCATCTCTGATGCAGATTTTTTCCCAATGCTTTTGGAGAAACTGACTGCAGGACAAGCACAGGATCTCTCTGATCTGTCACTGCAGTAATATCTTCAGAGGGCTCCAGGAGGTTTGTTGAGCACAGCCTGCCCTGCCTAAATCTGTGCTGGCTCCCCTTAATTGCACTGGGTTCTCTCGAGTGCATTTCAACCTCGGGCTTGATTTTTCTCCTTCAGCTGAGTTTAGTTAAACTCGGAATGTGTGTGGAGTCTACATGAGGATGGCAAATACTCCCACAGCCATTCATTGTGCGAACAATGTGATGTGAGCTTCTACCTGAGAGATCACCACAAAAGCTCCCCAGCCTAGAGAAGGGTGGCTGAGGGAGTTTATGACAGAGATCTGCAACACCTGAGTGGAAGTGTGAGCAGTAATAGACCATGGGAGCTCATTGTCTCTTCCCCTGCGAGGGTTAGGACACTCCAAAGGAAACTGCTGCTGCTGCAGTGGCTTCAAAACAAAAGGAGCTGCTGATTAACACAACCTCTAATTAAGCCATGGAATCTCTTCCTGTCAGATTTTATGGTTGATAAAGTTTACACAGGTTAAAAACGAGACTGGACAAATTCACACAAGAGAAATCTGTCAAGGTCAGTTACATGTCAGGAGACTGACATGTAAGGAAGGCCTGAGGCTGCAATGAACAAGGAATTCTCAGTAAATTCTCAGTAAAATCCTGCTCTGGCACTCCTGCCTTGGCATGTCCTGCTGCCCTGTGACACAGAGCTGAGCTGACCCTGAGTGTGGCCTCCTTTGACATTGCTCTGAGCCCACTGCAGAGAACCATCTCTAACTGAAAGCTTCCTGATCACCTAAACCTTCAAGAATTTCCATCTGTGTGGGGATTAATGGAGATTTCAGATCGCAGTTCTCACAGGAATAGACATTTAAGGTGCCAGCTAAAATTCACTGTTGGGTTTAGTACTGAACACTTTTGCATTGCTTGAAGAAATTTGGCATTCGGACACCCTGTGCATTGATTGCAGATAGTTTGAAGTTACTCTAGAAAATGCAAATGGCTCCATTTTATCTCTGTCTTGGCTTTAGATTTTGTGATTGGTTGGGTTTCTTGGTCTTAATTAAAAGTTTCTTTTTCAGAGCTGTAGATTTTTTTATTTTTTTTTTTTTCTGAACGATTTCCCCTCATCCTTCTCCCAAGGGACAGAATTATCTAGATCAAGGTTGAAGGAAACATTAATTAAACTTAGCCATAAAAAAAGGGCTACAAAGACAGTGTTTTGAGTTTCTTGTCAATAAATCTCCTTATATAACTTTTAAAACGTCCTTAAATTTCATCACTAAGTATAGCATTATAAGCCAGAGCATGTTTGCAGTGTCAAAGTGTGCCTGCCAGGATATCAAAATCTGAAAATAAAGGAACATAATCATCTTCTTTCTGCTTCCTTGAACTTTCAAGTCAGTGCAGCAATTTAAATATGGGCTTTTTTTCCTGGGCACTTACAAAAATGTGTTATGATTGGTTTTATCTTTATTGTTTAAGAAATTATTATCAGGAGATAGAGAGAGGTTGGGGAGTTGGCATCAGATCGCAAGAGTTGACCTGGCAGCAGAATTAACATTCTCACAGAGTGGGGAGAGAGAGAGACAACAAAAGAGATTCTCCAGTGTAGATAATATATTCAGTTTTACTGGTTTTAAAACCCTGAATCAGAAAGAGAAGTGATAAACAAAGAAAATAAGCAAAACATCATGTACTGCTATCTGAGAGTGAAATAGTTGGAATATTTACATAAATATTCATATTTATGTAGAGCCGAATACAGCTTGGGCTCTGCAGTGACATTGATGAGAACTGGCCATCCTCAAGCTGTGGGGAGATTGCACATGTTGGGTTTTTTAAGGTATTTTATAAAAGAAGTTGATCTTGATGGACAATTTTAATTTTAATTCATGAACTGAAGGATGTGCCCGAGCAACTTAGCACAGTATGATCTACAACTTCAGCTCTCCTGGTAACTTGGCATTTCTCATTCTCTATAGCCACTGATTTCCAGAGTTCTTAAGTCAACTTTTAAGTCCCACTTCTCTGAAATGGGAAATAATAATAATTGGAGATAATTATCAATGTGCTATTAGACTAGCAACACCATCTTGCTCAGCTAGGATGCTTTCTTTGCACTTGTGTTGCAGAAAGACACTTAGAGAGTGGGGTTAGCCAGAAATGTTAGTGAGACCTGAACTGTGATGCCATGGGGCTGAGCTGGGCCAGCAATCCTCAGAGCAGTGTCTTCCTGCATGGATCCCATGGCAGACAAGGTGGGAAACCATTTCTCTTGCTGCCAGTGGACACTGAGTGCAGTCTGAGACAGTTCCTGACTGATCACAGCTCCTGTTCACAGAAACATTCCGGTTGGAAAAGTCTTTAAAACCTAGTCCAACCAAACCCTGCCTTGTCACCACCTTGTCACACCCAGAGCAGTGATGAAACCAGTTCTATACATTCTGTCAGAGTGGAGAAATGGGTAAAACTAAGTCATCAAATGTTTTGGTATAACAAACGCATTTGCGGCGGTCAGAATTTGCTCACTGCCAAGCAGAACTGCAGCTGTCTCCATCAGAGGACATTGCTGATCCCCAGCAGAGAGGGCTTGATTGGAAAAAAAAATATAAATGTTTGAGTGATTTTTGTTCTACTCTCTTGCTAGTGGAATAAGGTAGCCTGGTAACTAACTTTGTTTCAGCATTCAAGGTCTATAGAACAATTTTAAAGATTTGGTCCAATCATTTTTTTTAATTAAACACTTTAGAAGTTCAGGGAGGCTGGATAGCAAGATGGAAAGAGTGGAGGGTTTAAAATGAACTGACAATTATTCATGGGTCATCCCTTCTCAGATTTCATTTAATCAAAGACCCAATAAAAGAACACATTGTAAGGTGGTTCATTTTTTATAATTTCTTTAACTTTTTAATCTCATTTTTAAAATTATAAGAGTCATTAAGAGTCTAATTTTGATATTCCCTCCAGAGTTTTCTTAATCAGGCAGATTTTATTCTGTCTGTGATAGCCACGCATTACAGGTCACTGAGGAAAGCAGTTAAACACTTGAACAAGTCCACACCTCTGGCTACACAAGTGTTCGAAGTTCACGTGTGCAGAACTGAGGTGCATTGGCAGACTGGGGCTACCATGTAATACTTTTACTTTCCCTACATTGAATAAACTGAATGAGTTAGGAAATTCTACTCTGAAGTCACAGGGTTTTGTTGGCACGCGGATTATTTTAAAACATTTATAGGATACCGCAATAGATGAGATTTTAATTTTTAGCTGTTGCTATCTTTGTTTTAAAATAGAAGGGCAAAGCATTCTTTCCCATTCCTTTCAGGGGAAACATTGCCTGGCTGAACAACAGAGCAAGTGCTGATTTATATGTGTGTATCCGCTGGAAAACTGAGGGTTTTGCCCACTTTTGATTTTCAAAGCTTTATAAATGATGAAGAAATTCAAGTTAAGAATATTGACTGAGCTATCCAGGCTTGAACTTGCAATTCAGAATGTTATTGAGAAAATTCCTTGAATTCATAAGGCCTGAGTAGGACTTTAGCAGCTCTTTACATCATAATCCTCCCTTTTCATTTCATGAAATATGGCTAGTTAACTTTATTTGGCAGTTTAATATTCTGTATCAAATACTTTCATTTCATCCTTTAGCATGATAAATCTCAGTTTTGCAATTTACTAAGAATTGCTAACTGATTGTCAAAAAATATCCATTTAGAGAATTAAAAATGCTTATTGTCTGGCAGTTCTGTTATCTTCCCAATATCAACAATATTATATAATATACTGTTTCCATGGGATGCTCCTAATTCTAAAGAGTATTAATAATATCAAATAATAAAGAGTATAATTTGATATTCAAAATAGTGTTAAATGGAATAGATTTTAAACCCATGAAGGACACCATGGCTCCTACAGAGTTCAGGTACTTGGTAGAACTTAACACAGCATCCAAGTGCCTTGGTCCGAGCTAAGACCAGAAACCAGAGCCATAATTGTGATTGAATTGCATTCCTACCGAAGAAGTGGCTCAAGATACACTTGAAAATTCTGTGAGGGTGCTAAATGGCATGAAAAATAGAGGGTTCCTGGTCTGGCTTTTGCTGAGATATAAGTTGAAATCGTAACTATTCAGCACTGAGCCTTTTCAAGTACTGTAGAATCAAATTAAAAGAGAGACACAAAGCTGAGTAAAACAACAAATGCCACCAGCACGTGACTTTCTCATCTTGTTCTAAGTGAAGTTTCATTGGCAGTAGAACCCCAGATTGATCTAACTGACTTTCACTGTGATGTAGAATTTAAAAAAAGAAAATCTGTTATGACACTGTTTTACACCACAAGGACACAGACTCCGAACTTCAGAAGGCTGAAAATGACTCCTTTATTTTTGGGATGTGTCTCCCTTTTATACTATTCTACACAGACCAATTCGATTGGTGAAACAAAGACAAACCTCTTCAATCACATTGGTCAGACCAGAGGGACATCAAGAAGAAGTCCCTCCTAGGAAAAGGAGTGAAAACAAAGTTACAACTACAAAAACATGTCTCTTGTTTACAGAAAATTCCCTGGGAAAAGAATTTCAGAAAACCAAAACATCTCAGGCTGGAACCAGGGCTACATCATTAAAACAAGATTACATAGTCTTTGTGGCAGCTTCAAAGCTATTGTGACTCAAATTCCACATGCAAACATAACACACACCAGAAAATCACAGTGTATCTGGATGAGCTGTCTGTAGTCTACCTGAAGAGATTGCAAAGGGAGGGAAATCGGTTCATTTTCCTAGGTAAGAAACTGGCTTTTAGCTTGCTCAGTTCCTCACTGCTCCTCTGAGAGTGATGGAAATCTGCTCAGTTTCTGCTGAAACCTCATTGGCAGCTGTTCAGTATTCCAGAGGGTTCTTTGGGCTGTCTTTAACCTGGTCAGTTTACAGAACAGAAGTGGAATGAACCTAAAATAGTTTAAGTCTTTGGACTGTGTTTGCCACTTTATGAATGTCCCGTGCTTCACCAGCATTGAGGGTGTCAGCTGATGTCTGGGGTTTGGGGACACAAGCTCAGGGCTCAGGAGCTGCCCTGCTCAGGGGTGACAGGGTGTCCTAGGGTGACTTTATGATGCTTGTATCCCCAGTCATCTGTTCTGTGTGTGCTGTATGTTGAGTTCTGTGCCTTTAACACTGGTTCTGAGAGCGAAGCAGGGAGAAGAAGTCTGGAGTTTGTTTTGAAAAACAGTGTTCACTCTCTGCATTCCTGCTCCGCTGTGTTTGGCTGAGGCATGGACAGCAATGGGACAGAAATCTTTGTTGCTTTTAGTTAGTTTTAGCTAGCTGAGGCAGAGAAGCTTCCTGGACTGTTTTCTTTCCTTTTTCTTGGGACCATTTAACCCTGCTCTGGACTGACAAACCCAGAGGAGCGCCAGGAGCTGCACCTCCGGAGGGACTGTTAGGAGACTGAGAGAGCTGAGCTACACCCATGGCAAGAGCTTTCTCAGTTTGCTATAGCACTTCAGAACGAAAGGTTTTATTGTTTCATATTATTCATTCTTTGTGCTTGTGGGCGTTTTGTCTGTTGAATAAATTGTTTTTTCCACTTTTCTCCGAGGAAGTTCTTCCCCGGACCGGCTGAGGGGAGTGGCCTTTGGGGTTTGCTCCCCAGAGGAACCCCATTAGGAGGTTTCGTCCCAGATTTGCCCTGAACCAGGACACAGGGGCATTTCCCCTCCCTCCACACCCCCGCTGCATCACCATCATCACCACTGTGCTGTGTGAATAAGCACAACTCTCTTGCCACGGTGATTCCACAGGGGTGCTGGAATGCAGAGGTTTCTGCCTCAGCAGCCTGGGATCATCATCACAGGCTGCCAGGTAAATTGAAAGCTGTTGGCTTCCCTTTAAACTGCTGGGTCCTGGTGTTCTCCACAAACAATTAAATTTAAAACCATCTCTGGGAGATTTTTGCTCTCTTCCAGAAACGAGTTCAAAAGAATTTTCAATTTCTTGTTGTAGGTCTGAGGCAGAGCTGGGAGGGATGGAACAGTGCTGTCGTGTTGTATCTCACTGCTCTCTGGGGTTTGTAAGGGAGGTCATTTCCCTGGCTTTTCCTCTTCTGTTCAGTGTCCAAACTTCAGGTGACCCCCTGGTTCTGGCAGAATTGACTCCATATATAACAACAAAATTATTAATCTAATGTCTCTAATAATGCTGAGAGCTGGAGTAGGTGACTGCTGATGTAGTGCCTGCACCTTTTGAGCTTTTTTTTGGAATACTTATCCTATACCTGCATCTTCACCTGGAGCGTTATGATGCACTTAATGGGGTGCCAAGATTCTCCTGTTCTCTGGAATCTAACGGTGGTCTCTGTTAGGTGACCAGGCTTTAAGGACTCAGTCATTTCATGCAGCATGTGACAAATTTTATTTTCTCATGAACGTTTCAGGCATGGTTTTGATCTGAAAGCAAACATCGGGTGTGCTGCTTGGTTCTGTGTTAGGGTGCAAAGCCACAGCTAATTAGCCATTCCCTTTACTCTCACAGTGACAGCGTTCGGATCATTTGCTCTGATCCTTTCCTTAATGCTTAATAAATTCTTCACTGTTACACTTTAATTCATTAACTTCACTTTTGAAAGGATCGACTCAGCTTTTTCAGGCCTGTGTGTGAACATGAAAGAATAGAGCCAAGAAGTTTGATTCTTTCAAGTCACAATCCCAGATGCCTGCACACTGCTTTGAGGATCATTATCCTGCTGTAGTTATTTAGGCACTTTAGTGCCAGGATTCTTTCTAAGCTTGCAATTGGAAACTCTGAGCCCTTGGTCGGAGATGTGCTGTGCTCCTGGATTCTTGGTTTGGAACATTTCACATTCTCTCATTTGCAGAATATCCTTGGTTGGGCTAATGAGGTTCAAATGCTTTTTAAGCACTGAAATTGTAACCTTGTGCCTTTATTGGGGATTTTTTGTTTGTTTGTTTTTTTGGTGGGGGGTTGTGTTTTTTTGGTTTGTTTTTGTTTTGCTGGTTTGGGTTTGGGTTTGGGTTTGGGTTTGGTCTGGGTTTTTTTGAGTACACTGATTTAAGAAAGGCTCAATTTCTGGGGCTAAGAGAAGATCTGAGAATAAACATCCAGAGAGCAAGTTGGGTCTTGGAAGTGCTGGGGAGTGTCAGGCAAGTCCTTGGTGGTGGGTTCTGCCAACAACAGCGACTGTGTAGGGCTGCCTTGGGTTTTCCACAGTGGGAAAATGCTACAGCGCTCCCTAGGAATAGCTCTCAAAACCATTTGGCTTTAGCAGCTTCTCACCTCTCTGGGTTTGTAATTCTGAAATGTTTGTTTGTATTAGTAGAATAGGCAGTGCAACTGTTTCCAAGAGATCTGACAATTATTCATGGGTCATCCCTTCTCAGATTTCATTTAATCAAAGACGCAATAGAAGAACACATTGTAAAGTGGTTCATTTTTTATAATTTCTTTAACTTTTTAATCTCATTTTTAAAATTATGGGAGTCAATAAGAGTCTGATTTTGAGATTCCCTTCAGAGTTTTCTTAATCAGGCAGATTTTATTCTGTCTGTGACAGCCATGCTTGGGAAGATGGTCTTCCTTGGGAAGCAGCAAGCAAAACAGCATTGGAACAGGCAAGGGCTCATGTTTTAGTAATGAACTTCACAGAGCCAGGCAAGGACATCCTTGGTGTGGTCTCTGATCATCTGAACCAATCTAGAGACCTGAAAAACGCATTTTAAATACTCAGGAATTACTGGCACTATTGTGTGAGGAAATAATCTTTAATCTTGTTTGATGGAACCTGTGGTGCTCTGTCATTATGATAAAATTGTTCAGGAGGGTAAAACACCATGAGCTGCCTTAATGTCTGCATATATGGCATAGACACTGCAGCACAATGCATATATATATATATATATATGTATATGTTTTATTGACCTGTTCTTCCAGCTCATTAAGCACAGCTGTCACTTACTATCAGGAGCAAATGCAATGACAGTCGTTTGGAGAGGGACATGATTGGTTGTATTAAATTTACCATGTGTTGTTTGTTTTGCTGTGTAAGGAGGAGCTGTTTTATTGCAGACGTTTGCCCAAACCCAGCCAGCACTAAGTGAAGAGAGAAAGTGATGGAGTGGTGTAATCTGATAGAGCCAGTGGGAGAAAAACCTTTTTCCAGTGTTGCTGGGTAATAATGGATATCCTCCTACCAAAAAAGGAGGCACAGTACAGACAGATCACCTGAGTTATCTCTATTTTCAAAGGCATTTTAATTTCCAGGCTACACTGACAGTGAATGGCTGCTAATGTTATTTTTTTTTTTTGTCCTCTAATTGTTCAATTGCTTGTAGGGGAAATCCAGATCAAGGTATGTGTTAGGCATCTAACTCTCCTGCATTTTAAAAGCATGTTGAGGTTCCTTACTCTATGAAAATTTTCAATCACATTCCTTAAATTACCTTGTCATGTGTCCTTGTGAACCATTGTAGGTGATGACACAAAATGAAATGTGTATCTGACATATTAAGGGCCTAAAGGGAGTGACCTGACTCTTGTCTTTCTTTGGTGAAGTCATTTAATCTCACTGCATCAGTAACTTCCAGAAGAAGCAAATAACATTTTTGTTTGGTTGGGTTTTTTTTTTTGTTGTTGTTGTTTTTTTTTGCAATGGGAATTTTCATTTCCAAGTCAGCGCTTAGGAAATTTTCTGAGGTCATGGATATATTTTATAACAACATAAAGCAACTATCAAAGAGAACCACCCAAGAATACTGCAGTAGTGACTGTACTTCCATTTCTTGTTGGAGCTGGGTATTTCATGTAGGTTTAATGTCCAGGTGCAGGTGAATATCTAAAGGACAATCTACAGCTGTAACAAATGGATTTAGTGCTTAGGAAGGGCAAGGGAAGCCTTTCCCTCTTCCCACACAGACAGGACATGAGCGTGTCCTCCCTGACACGAGGTGCTCGAGGCCCCCCTGCATTTGCACTTCATCCTCTCTGCCCTTTCCACAGAGCTCTCACTGCAGGGCTGGGTAAAAATGGGAATTTTCTTCCACAGATAACTTCTTAACTTCTAGACTCAGAGTGCTGTTCCTGACTAGTAAGGATGACCTCTAGAGACACTGTTCTGTTCAACGTTGAGAAACGTAGCTTTAATCCCTAATTCTTTATATGTAGAAAGATGAAAATAGTTTTCCATCCTGCTTATTGTGAGTAGTCTTCAGGTGCCTGTTTCTGGTAGAGCAATGAGAGAATGATCTCTGCAATATTTCTTATTCCTCAAGATACAGAAAAAATAGTTTCTAGTTAAGCAAAAAGGGATTTTTGGCTTCACTTATTTTATACTTTTAAAAACAATCATGCAGCAAGTGTGGTTGCAAGTTGCTAGATAGCTTAATTTCTAGGAGGGACACTTCTCTATGCTCCTAATTCCTGTAAAAGCAGAGAAAGCAAAATGCCATCGCCACCAGAGCAGTGCACAGGCTGCACATCACTCACACAAGGAGACATTCTGTCCCTGGGAGGGTACAAAGAAGCAGCTGATTGAAGCATTAACGTGTCCCCAGCCCTTTTCTGTGAAAGACAAGGTCACTGCAATGGCTTTAGTGACTGGGAAGTTGATACCTGATTCCTCCCCATCCTTGCTCAGGGTGCCTTAATCCACTGACTACAGCACTCAGCTTTTTTTGAGGGGAAAGGAGGTGAAAACAGCCTAAAGAGATGAATATTTATGTACATATTTCTGTAATTTCAATTCACTCATTGCATCCAGCTAGTACGTACAGCTTCCACCAGTGGGAGGATCCAAATCTGTGCAAGTGCAAATACTGCTGGGGAGAAAGCTTTCTTCACCAAAATAAAAAGGAATGGAAGCAAACCTTGTGCCTAATGATGATGAATATCACCAAAATGAGTGCATTCAGGGGAAACAAATACACTTAAATGCTCTGTATATATTATCCTCATCTTTTTCTTTCGTGGTGGAAATGATAAGTGAAGGAAGAAGCACACTGATGGTGCCTAATGCACAGCTACACGTGTATCTCTATATATGGCCCAGAAACACTGGTAATGCTCTTTCAAAATGATCATTACTTAGCTGGGAGAAATAGGTGGCAAACCCAGCTTGCTTCCATGGGAGAGAGTGCAGACAGCACAAAAGAGAGGAGGTTTTCTGTACCAGCTTTCCTGTCACTAGTCATCAATTAATTGACTTAAACCCATAATCCAAGAGAGAACAGTAACAAATTATTAACCATGAAGTGGTTTCCATTAAAGCCACAAACCAAGGCTGGGCTTGGTGGGGAAGACCCTGACCCCAAACCCAGGGAGGACAAGAGGGGCAGGAGCTCCCACTGCCCTTGGACAGCTCCAGCTGTTTGGCCTGGCCTGGCACGGCTGGCAAAGGGCAGCAGTGGCTTTCTTGTAGGAATCCAGGAAGGCTGCAAAGTCTCGTCATCAGAGAAAAAACTAGAAGCTCTGCTGAGTTTATCCTGATGCCCTGAACATTTCTCTCTTTCAATTTTTATTTATTGTCTGCTTATTTAGTCTGTCTAATGAACAGCCTCATATGTAACCTCATAATGAAAACATTACAGAGTATTTCATGCTTAGCTGGAGCTGAATTTGTCTCTTTGTTTGACCAAGACACACATTTGTAGGGTTATTAGAAAATAATCCATCCAGTGTATATTTTAAAATAATTGCCTGACATTGATTTTGAAATGATGACATTTATCAGAGAATAACACTAATGATATTATTGATAATGCATGCTCATTAATACAGTTGTTTTTTATCACTAGTGACAATTCTTAGGAGCCACAGTTTTGAATTAAGCCTGGGCACCAGCCACTGTATAAAATCAGCCCAAAAACACAGACATTGCCTCATAAAGCTTATGATCTAAATCTAAGATAAGAGATGACAATAAGATGATGTGGCTGGAGTCACAACACATCTCCAGCCTCAGTTTTATTAACTGGGAAGGGCATTGCAGCCAAGGTGAGTTATAGGGGGGAAATGAGTGAAGATGATGGGCTTTGTTTTTCTTATTACTGCAAGTGGGGAAGAAGTTGTAAAAGGGTCTCTGGTAAGATCACGGGATGGTGGAGGTGGAGAAAGGCTGATCTAGAGTAGGTGGCCTGGCACTGGCTGAATATCAGGGCAGCTCTTGAGCCCTCTCATCTCCAGGACCCTTTCTGGTGGCATGAACAGCTCATTGAAACCCAGTTTTATTGGCAACCACAGCAGAGGATGTGTGTTGTGACACACCTGAGCAGTGGGCCTGGGGAGCAACACCATATCCCATAGCAATCCCTTCAGTGGAACAGAGAGTGTCCCAGGGACTCCCAAAATCTGGGTGAGTGGGAGCAGTCCTCACCTGGGAGTCCTGCTCAGGAGGGGTGGGGCTCATTAACATAGCAATTTGCATAAGCTAACGAGGTGCTCCCTGCATTCTGCCAGGCAGGGTTATAAACCATCCCATTTTGAACCCCTAGCAGTGCCCTGATGGATCCAGGCAGGTTGCTGCCCTCAGGGGCTGAACTTCCCAGGCACATTCACTCTGGGAGTCGCTGGGCTTTGTGCTGCCACACGCCTGGGATCCCTTCTGGGCAGGCTCCCACCGAGGACAATATTGGACATTCCAGATCTTCCACATTCCGGATTTTTCCCTGTTCCTGGCCCTGAACAAGCATTCTCAGAGTAGTGGCCATTGCCTTGATCAAACCTGTTAGACGGGGTGGTGCTGGGAGACAAACATTTAATTGATTTACAGCACAGCAGCAGTGGGAGGAAAAGGGGGGGGAAACCACAGAATATTGGAATTTGAAACACATGAAAACCCCATTGTGCCAAGATGTTTTGAAATTCCAAGCAGTGAGTTTGTTCTTAGGTTAAAATGGATTTTCTAAAACCAAGGCGAGTCATTCTGGTAATGGTCCTCCTGAAAGAGCTGCTCCTGAATGTGAATGGGGAAAGCTGCTGTTCATGAAGTATTCCAGTGCTTAAATGGTTTCCCAAAGCACCACAGCTTTCAAACAGTTATGAAGGAAATAAAAAACTGAAAATGTGCAAATGTGAACCATAGTTTTCCAATTAATTTAATATAATCATGATTTGTGTTACACAAGCAGAATAATAATTTCACAAAAATAATTTGTCAGAAAAATAACAGATACAACAAACATTCTTGTATTTAGAACAGTCTATTTAGAATGTTCCTAATGCTTTATTGCATTTGCATTGCAAAGTAAGAAAGGTAATATCCTATCAGACATTGAGGCTCAATAGATGTGTGTTCATCACTCAGTAAGAAATTAAAGTGAGACCTTAGAGTAGAATAAATGACGGGGGAAAAAAAAAAAAAACAAAAAACTATGTTCATTCTAAATCTGTCTAAACTGATGCATTGTCACAGGCTTTTAATGGGACCAAAATCCCTGGAGGCTTCCAGACTTCAAGGAACTGAAATGAATCTGATGGAGGGGTTTTCAAATGGATTTGCAAAGGTTTCAGGAGTTTCCTGGTTTCCTTGCATGTTAAGATCCTTGCCAGCTGTTGTAAAGAACTGTTTGTTTTCTGCTTTAGTTTACTCAGTCTGAGAGAACACGAATTAAGTACATCAAAAGTTTCTCATTAAACATATTTTGTTTTGTTGTAGTTCTCATTTTTGCTAAGTGGGAAGGTATGAACTTTTCATCATGAAAAATCAACATGACCTTTTGCAAAAAATGAGGTGCAAGCATTTCAGCATTTCGATGTTCTGGCATTTCAGTATAAGACCAAATGAATTTTAACACATAATATACCCTAAAATCTGAATAGCAACATGAATTCCTTTCCTTTGCATGGCTTGAAATTTATGAATATATTTTGAAGTGATCATGAGAGTTCATCTTAGTAATAATAAAACAACCAGGGAAATTTTAGCTAAATTCATTTTTTGTTAATTCCTTGAAGAGTCCTTTGTGGTATGCAGTATATGATTAGCGACAACATTTTTTAATTTGTTGTTTTCAAGGTATGAAGTAATGATTCTCCTTACAGAATTTAAAAGATGCCATTGTCTAAAAATTGCAGGGTTTGGAGCCAATGTGGCGGGCAGGGTAATTGTAGATCCTTTCAATGTGTGGTGCTTCCATGTCGCAGCAAGGAGGGGCCATTGCAGGCAGCTTTTATCCAGAACTGAATCGATCTCTAGTCAGCATTATCACAACACCAGCAGGGATTGTCAATTCCCAAAAGATTGGGGCTTAATGGGAGAAACCGTTCCTGATTTGGCTTAAACAGAGGGAGCTGAGCCCTGGGCTGCTGGGGTGGGGAAAGGTGAGAACACACCTGTGTGCGTGGCTGGGCTGGAGCTGGGGGGAGAATTCTGCCAAAATGGGGTTGGAGGGCAAAGGAGCTCAGCCACACCAGGCCAACACTTCTGTTCCTGCGTAGAACACCTTGTCTCATAGTTATTGGAGTAAACATTGAGTACCCAAAATAATAGGAAGCTTTATTTATAAAGACTTTCTGTTCTTCACCTGGGCACGATTCAGATTTCCTGCTCGCAGCTGAACTCATTCAAATGCACTGAGATGGTTGGGGCTTTCAGGATTCTGTTTCTGCCACACTGAATTCAGCTGCAGTTGAAACTCGGATGAATAAGTTAAACATTCAAAGATTCATCTTTGTTCTTTGCTGCTGCTGAGACTCTTTGGGAGCAGAAATGGTCACTTACATGTCCTGTTCAAAGAACATGCACTTTGAATTGTAGAGAACCAAGAACAAATTAACAGGAAAAGACAGATTCCTTCCCCCCCCCCCCAAGGTCTCAGAACTGTGAGGTGTGTGGCATACATCACACAACAATAAGTATAGGGAGGGGAAAGTTAATATGTAAAGAATGACCTTTGATAATGCTTTTGGGCTGGTAGCAATGTTCTAACCTCTAGTGGATAATTGATTGATCTCAGTGTTCCCTGTTCTCTCTATGCTGTAGGGATTACATATCTTTTAAAATAGAATTTCCACCATTTTTGTATAGTGGAGTTGTGGAAGACTGAAAATAGCATTTCAGTCAGCACTGCTTGGCTGCTATTCTTCCCAGATGGCTCGGAGCACTTTCCTTCAAAGAAATTCCTGTCACAGTGGTTCCATACACGTCCTGGGCACCAACAATGCATTTCTGTGTCAGCAAAACAGTTCTGACAACTGCAGGCACTACTTGTGTTTGAGGGCATTCTGAGGAAATAACCTCTGTGGTTAAATGCTTGTGAATTTTCCATCCTGGTGGCTCAATCCTGCCTCTTTCACTCCAGGAAAACCTGGCTGCTTTCTGGAGCACCAGCTTTGATGTGCGGTGGTGTGTTGGGTTTGGATTCCCTGTTCCTGGTGTGGTGCACTTGTGTCCCTTTGCCTGGGGAAGGTTCAGGCTGTCTTTTGTGTCCCCCAAAGTGTGGCTGGGGTCCTGCAGCAGAGCTATCAGCCCTGCCTGCTACATCTGTGGCAATTCCACCCAGAGGAGATGTTGCAAGACAGTGAGTCCCCAGTGGGATGTAATAGAATGGAAGCAGATGGTGAGCTGAGGAGAATTTCAGGGGAGGATTACATTTTCCAGTTACTGTCTTTTTGATTTCACTGTTATTGTCTGATGAATTGTGTCAGATTTGATCCTTCAGATTGAAAAGTTGCTCCTCAATGTGCTCCCAAACGTACAGATAAAGTAAATGGCTGCTGCCAATGTACTGTCTAAGGAACTTAATTTTTTAATGCCTATTAGAAGGCCCTCTCATTCTGTCACATGTACAGTGATTTCTGCCTCCAGCTAAAGGTTTTTAGTTCTGCTGTAGTTTGGGGTGTCAGTAACCTGCTGGGGTTTGATACATGACATCCCTGAGTGCTCACCGTTTACCCCTGGCCAAGGCAAGCAGAAGGGCTTTGTCTTGCCCTGGTTTGTTTGCACAGCTTTCCTTTGGCTGCTTTGCAGTCCCTGAGCAGCACTGAGGTCTGCACAACCCCGCTGGCAAAAGCCAGACTGAGGGAGAAGGGAGACACAGCTTTGGAGCTCAGCCCCAAAGGTGAGCCCATCCCTGGTGGGAGGGCAGGGCCGGCTCCTGAGGAGCTGATCCAATGCAATGGCACCAAGATGCCCTTTCTGCAACACCAGTTGATCGCTTTGATGTGCAACCTCAACAGTTATACTTTAAAATGCTTTAAAATATGTATGAGAAAAGAAGAAAATCAAGACTTATTTTCAGCACACGGATGTTCTCTGCGTCGACTCTACCTGTTCATTAAAGCAAGATTGATACTTGTCCTGGTTTAGGGCCAATTTGGGAGAAAAATTCTTTTCCTTCTTCGTTTTTAGAACTAGTCTTAAAGGTGTAGAAGCCAATATATACCATAAACAGAGCAGACAATTAGGGATACAAGCATCAAAGTCACCTTATGATAATACTTTAACTGTAAACAACCAACAGTAGAAAGTCTTTCATATGGATTATGTGGAATCAGGACTTAAATCTTGGATATAATTAAACCCCTCTAACTATGGCCAAACATTGTTGTGCCTGCCCCTGTAGTAGATGTTGCTGGAGTTAATAGTATTTTTTTGTTTCTTATTGAAAAATGGTCATTATTCTCTGGTGATTGTACATATAAAAATATAACCAGACAGATCTTTTCTCTATCATTCCTTCCTATGTCCTCATAGCACATTCAGTCTTATTCCCTTTTCCCCTCAGTTAAATGCTGCACGTTGATTTATTCCATTATGGAAGACAAGGTTATAGAAGGATTTTGACTCTTTTGAATTGAATTGAGGTATGAGGAGTGGGTAAATCTAAACGAGGTTGAAATTTGTAGTAGATCACAATGACAGCTTTCTGACTGCTTCCTTTTATTTAGTGTTGGCTCATTTACTCAGGCCTAGAGACTCATAAACATTGTAAGTGCACATGTAAGTGCAAGGAACTTCTCTTCTAGACTCAGCCTCCTTCAGTGTCTTTTAAAAATTGCTGTTTCAAATATTGCTTTGATCTTTGTCCTGCACAGATGTTGCAGATAACCAGGACATTTGAGCTTCCTGCTGCTGTTGCTGTCCAGGCCCTGCAGTTCTGTGCTGGACCATGCCTGGGAAGAGTTCATGTTTAATGCTTTTCATGCAAGAATGGTTTCGAAGGATCTGAAGTTTCCAGTAATTCTGAATATCGGACTTGACTGGCATCTGTTGCTTTCTGCAGCTTAAAGAGATGAGAGGTTCACCAGCTTTGGGGGTAAAATGATCTGAGGAATTGTTGTCCATATTTGTGGATAGACACCCCCAGCTGTATCACCTCCAGAGAGTCCGCTACACTGCTGATTTCATCCCAGAAATGAGGGAATGAGAGCAGTTCTCTGTAGAAAGGAGGGTACAGGGATGGTGTTGGTGGCACAGCTTGGCTGGGAAGAAACAGGGTGTGGATTGATATGAAGAATTCAGAGCATCAACACCTCGTTGTTGTTGGCTTTGCAAATTGGGTTCAGTTCCCTAAAACGTGATTTATGAACAGTGCACTGTTTATTGGCCTAGGAGGCGATTATTGGAAGGACAGGTGTAAAGACATCATTATATCCTTGCATAAGGGCAGACATTTTACAATTCTCAGCATCTTTAGGTACCTGTGGAAACCCTACCATGAACATGCTCATCCTGAGTGCCCCCCAGGAAAAATGCACCTGCACACAGAGGGAATCCTGTCTCACCTGCCTGAGCTCCAGGACACAGAGCTGCATAAACACCGTCCTGCATTTCCATGGGCTCTCACTGGAAAACGGAGCTTTCATGGGCAAAAAAGGGAAAAACAACAACAACAACAACAAAACAAGCAAAAATCCCCCCAACAACCAACCAACCCCCCCCCCCCCCCCGCAAATAAAACACCAACAAAAAAACCCCCAAAACCCAAAACAAAACCCACAAAAAACCCAATAACAACAACAAACCCCAAATCCCCTAAAAACCCCAACCAAACTAGAAAAGCACAAATGAGAAGAATGACACTTCAACAAGCACTAGAATTTAACAGCATTTAGATGGGAATGGGTTCTCAGTTTAACCTTTGATTCATGATTTTATTAATCCAAATCAGAACTCTTGCTTCTGTTGCACCTGGTTTGCATTATTCCTATAGGATGGAAATAATGAAACAAGTACCCTGAGTTTATTCTCCATAAAGGGAATTGGGGGCTGCATCTGGCCCTGTTAGGAGTACTGTCAAGCATTTCTATCCCAGCAATCTCCATGCTATGGAAGCCCCACAGGCTGTTAGACACTTACATGTCTTTTTGTTCCTCTCTAATGAAGCCGTAATAAGGCACCAAATCTCTTGGACTCATTTCTCAGAAATGAAACAGCAAAGCAGTGCTGAGTTGGGCTTCTGCAGCCCTGTCAGCACCGTGTGATAAAGTAGCAGAAATACAAATTACACCAGCAGCAACAGTTTTTGGTACACAGAAATGGGAAGTATTACTTTTCTGTGCATGTTTTTGGTTTGGCATGACTGCTGAGAGCTCTGGGGATTATCCTACATGAATTTCAGGAATGATGTAGGGCCCACTGAGCTTCTATCTTGCTAGGTCCTACGAAATTAATGGCAGGAGGAAAATACTGGAAAGTGAAATTAAATTGGTAGTTTTGAAAGAGTCCAGAAAAGTACAAGGATGTCATGATGACTCCTGGTGACCATCTGGGCTGTTAAGACCTAAATAATTCTTGAAATAGGGATCAAAATTATGTTTCTGTTTTTTTGGGGGGGGGTTTATGGGGTTTTGTTTGTTTGTTTGTTTTTGTCTTTGTTTTTGTTTTGTTTTGTTGGGGGTTTTTGTTTTGTTTTGTTTTGTTTTTCTGTAAGCACCTGAAAATTCCACATCAGGATTACCCCTGTGTAATTCAGTATTTCTGGCACACCTGGGTGTGTTCATTCCCCTTTCCCACACTAAACATGCCCAGAGGAGCTGGGCCTGTGCAATCCCAGGGAATGCATCTCACTTCCCCTCTCCCTTTGAGAAATAAGGTTCTTTCAAAATCATCAGGTAATGATATTGCTCTAAAAGAGCCAGCTCATATTTTATCAGCAGGACTCCTCTGGGCAGAGGTTTAATGAGTGTGGAAATGTGGGATTTAAAGTGACTGTGGCTTATAATACTGCACAGAAATGCTAATTCCACTTGCCCCATGAATGTTATTTCTCATATAAACTTCTAAATTAAGTAGCGTAGACTGAGAGAAATATTTTTTTGTGTTTTCATCTTTGTTTTTGAACCTTCTGCCTGAACAAATTTGTAAGTTACGTACATTTGCTTTTCTTATCCCACTGTACATATATCGTATAGATAAAATCAATGCATTTTATTGTGCTACAATTTGCTATACAATAAAAACCGGAAGACCAAAACAAATCAGACATAAATATATACTTTATTATTTTTCAGGAAGCTATAAAAATGTATGGGGTTGATTTTTTTAGCACAGAGAAGGATCTGGATCCTAAGTTTGTTGAGGCAAAGTTTCTCTGAGTTGCAATTGTGAGAGATGGACATAACACTGATCACAAAGCGGATGGATGAATTTGTGAAGTTACTGAAATTTGGGAAGAAATGCTTTTGTTAGTATTTTTCTGTCCTTTCTGTGCCTGTTTTAGTATTCTCCTCTTCCATTTCTGCCTTCACAATCGTTTACCTTTGTTAACTTGAATTATAAAGCTGATATGCCCCTGTAAAGGGCTTTAGTGGAAAATCAAACCAGATGCTGTAGGAATCAGGTCGTTGAAATAAATGAAAAACACCTTGACAGGGCCATCTTAAGCCACGTTGTTGATAGAAGTGAAAATAGGAAAAAAAGCAATAACTCAACCCTCAGGAAACCATGGGCACAAATAGAATTCAGCTGTGGTAGTTTATTGGAGGAAAATCTTTGAAATTGATGCAGTATTTGACTGCTCTGAAAAATTAAAGAGGGTGGTGAAAATCTGTTTATTGGCCCAGGAGGCAATTATTGGAAGGACAGGTGTAAAGACATCATTATATCCTCTCATAAGGGCAGATATTTCACAATTCTCAGCATCTTTAGATACCTATGGAAACCCTAGCATGAACGTGCACATCCTGAGTGCCCCCCAGCTTGGTGATGAAGTTAAAATAAAACAGCTGATCCTGTTCCTCTGCAGGACAGAAACCTTCCCCACACGTGGAAAATGTTAATGTTCCTTGGTGAAAACAAATTTGTGACTGTAAGCGAGCAGTCAGAGAGTGGATGTGTTGGATTGCGGATAACCGACAGAGGCCAGAGCAGCTGGAGATGGAGCAGGGGGTGCCCAGAGCTCCTGTGTGGGTAAAACCGAGCCTGGAAATGGCTCTGCTGAGCAGCCAGAACAGGAATGTGGGCGTTTATTCACGGAGAGGAGGAAGGATTTCCTCAGCTGGGAGGGAGGAGGAAGTACCACTGGTAGGAATTCTTTGGATGGAAGAGAGCATAGGGGAGGTTGGATGTGTGGGATTATGGTGTAAAGGAGATGAATGGTTCCATAGATTTGCTGTTCAGTGCTGAGATCCCAGGCCTGGCTTAAGTTAGGGCTCTGGGGAAATGTTAATTGATATGTGACACATTTCCACAAGCATCACTGCTTAGTCTCACTCGCAACAAGGCTGCTCAAACTCTGTCCTCAGCCTGCAGTGCAACAAATGGGAGAAAACTGTGCTCTGGTTGAGCCTCTAATATTGCATAAACCTGAGGGAGAGCTAACAAGGTGTAAGTGATTTAAGGGGTTTAAGGACCACAGAGACTGTGCATCAAGAGAAATTAGTTTAATTATGAAGTCTGAAGTCTTAAAAGATATCCCCAACACATGGAGATACCACACGCACACACAGGGAGGAAGGAAGGAAAGGAGGGAAGGCCCAAAAAGCAGTCCTTGTGATTCAGGTGGTGGATTCTGTGCCATACTGAAAGGATAAAGGAAAGCCAGCTCTGCCTCCCGACTGCCAGGTCTTGTGTGGAGTCAAGAGGAGTCATTTATATTTAAAGGATCTCTTGATAGACCACTCTGATCTCAGTAAGTAATAGACATATTAAATAGACATATGACAAAATGGTGCTCTTTTTTTTTGTAAGGCTAAATGTATTTCTCTCGTTAACAGCTTGTTTTTCTTTAAGACAAAAATAGATCCTGCTGCACCTTTTTGACCGTGACATTGTGTGTTTGGTTCAACCCTTCAGTATTTCTGAGAACTGTGGAAGTCAGCTTGCTCCTTTCAGCTTCTTCTCAATGTTAGTTTTCCATTTTCTATGATTTTACTGGAAAGAGGCAAAAAAAACCCTGAGAAAAGCCGTCAGAATATGGAACTTTAATTATCAGTATGCAATCCAGATTTAGAGGGCTGCTTTCAGTATGTATTTTTTTTTACCAAGCTGTGAACCTCAGTTAATTTTAGAAAGTCTGATGAACTAAAATAGATGTCCTCTGTTTGAAAGTCAGATGATTCAGTTGAACCACAGACCCCTGAGCTCTTCAGGGCTGCAAGGCTGTGGAGGCTCTGACTCCTAAAATGTGTGTTAATTTTGGAAATGGAAATCAGATATGTTTGGGGGTCTTTTTGCCCCTCCTGAAACATTTCTGTGCAGAATGCTTTGAGCTTTTATTGAAAATCTGTGAGGGTATTAACTTCATGTTAATAGCTGGTAATTTGGACCACAGATTCAGGAATTTCGGGGAATTACTTGCCTCCTTTGGCCCAGGGTAAGTTATGGGCAGGGCTCTGGGTTGCTCTGTCTGACCAAGGAGGTTTTGTCATGAGAAGAAAACAAAAGGAGAACCAGGATTCAGAAAAAAAAAATTCTGTCTAGCCTGGAACATCCCCAAAGCCATTCCTGCCAAATCTGGGGCCTCCATTCCTCCAAGGTGTCAGAAATTTGCCTTCAGAGTTAGTGGCCTGATTTCCAGAGCACGTGCTGCCTGTCTGTCCTGCTCACCAGCACAGGAATTGGATGTTCAGCACATCCTGAAGTCCTCCTGGGATTTGTTCCTTGTTTATTTGGGCATGTGCCTGGAGAATGGCAGCCTCCAATTTCTAACCCAAACCTACAAGAAGCTGGGATGAAAGTTCTTGCTTCTTTTCTCTTCTGTCGTTACTCCTATTAGGCAGCCTTTGAAACTCAGAACAATGACTTGGTGAGTTCCCACCAGATTTTCAGTGTGTGTGAAGGGGGGTAAACCACTGAAATTTGGAAGTAAAAAGGAAAGGAAAAGTTTTTACAGAAGATTTTCTGGCTCTCTAAAAGAGAGAGAGAGAGAGAGAACGCATGTGAGGCTGAGTGGATGCACACTCCATCACACGTACAAAGCCTCTCCTAAGCCTTTGTTCAAATCTGAATCTGGCTCCAGTTCTCCCAGCAGATTTTTCCTTTGGACCCTACATTTGTGGCACATTTGCAGTCGCAGGCCCTCAGCAGAAGAGCACTTTGGAATCAGATATCTGAAAAGCATCATGATGGGAGAAGATTATTTACAAACATGACTTTATAATATAGAATGGGATGTTTTATATAGAAAATAAAGTGTCACCACATTGGAGATATTTCAAGAAGCCTCATCTTATCTGTTTTGTTTTGTAGAAATGATTCAGTGTTTGTGGTAACATCACAAGTACAATGTGGCTTCCACTGAATTTCTGTTTTGAGAGAGTGAATGCAATCTACTGTGTGTGGGTAAAGTCAGTCTATCCGGATCAAAATTAGAGCAAGTTTCAGATTCCTTTAGTGGAATGCTTTAAGGGAAAAGGTACTGTTGAACAGCAGAGCTTCAGAACACAGAATTTGGGTTCATCACCATATGAGTGTGGGGGGAAATACAGCGGAGCAGCATTCAGATGCGAACTGCGTTTACTGGCAGCCCCATGATGTGCAGTCCTTTATTCCCAGTACAGCTGGAAACTTGTGGAGTCTGGGTATCACACATGCCCCTAAATGCTACATAAAAAGGAAGGATGCACATGGAATATAGAGGTTCCTGGGTGTTTCAGTATTATGTGTTGTGCTTTTGGCATGCAGTACAGAACAAACAAAATATTACCCCTTAAATTGCCACAAATTCAAGATAAATATTTCTGTCAATAATAAGTTTTCCAAGACAGTTTTCACAACATGTAATCATGCTTTTTGGCTGCAGACTTGGCTGATAAGTTTTCAAGCACAGAGAGCTAAATCTAAAGCGTGCTCTGTTTCAATTGCTTTTTATTAAAGGTAAAACTTTGGTTCCTAAAGCAGCTTTCACACACGCAGATAAAGACACCACTCAAATTGTCCTCTGAAGCACCTAGTGAGGCACTAGAAGGCAAAAGCTAAACTTCAGACACAAGTGGCTCTAATTTCCTGTTGCTGATCTGAACATACTTAATTCTCTCGTCATAAATTGTTTTTGTATCACAAAGTGTTTCCTGAACTCTGCCCAGTATTCATTCTTTAGGAACGTTTTAGCCCGTAAAATCTGCAAAAACACAAACCCAGCAAGGTTTTAGTTGCCTGAGTAGCATAAAGCGCAGAGAAGTGAGGGGATTTCACTCCTCTCCAGCACACAGACACCTGTGATTCCTCCTCCTCTCCGTGTCTGGGTGCACCTGCCTGGGGCTGTGTTCGTGGCACTGCCTTGCACCCAAACCCTATTTTGAATCTGCTAACAGCACTCATTGTAATTACGGTGTATTACTTAATTGGGATTCATGTAATTATTATTTTAAACTACTTTACATGTTCTGATTTGAATTTTTAATTTAGAAAACACATATTCAGACCTTCGATCTGATTCCCTTTGGCTCACAGTGGATGGAGCATACATTTTAATGTTTCTGGTTATTTGTATGCAACATGATTTTCCCAATCTAGACTCCTGAATCAATGCTAGTATTTATCCGTGAAAAGTTACAGTCAGTCCAGGAGAATATATTTTAATTCATAAAATCTGTGTTTAGTCACACAATAAAACTATTTAGATTTGAGGTTCTTTAATAAAATATGTACAAAATGCTTTTTCTTACAAAGTACAAGTGCAAGACAGATTTCTATGGATTTTTACATTCTGTACATTTTTACATTCATTCTGTTAATAAAAAATACCTAGATGTACATGTATACAACTTTTTATTACTTGTTCTTTATTTCAGAAAAATAATTATATCAATTTTAGAAGTCACCTTGTTGACATTCCAGGTAAGGTGTATGGATAGGATGGTAAGAAGTGATTATAAAGAGAATGGATAAACTTTCTACTGGGCTGCAGCCTCTGTGAGCTCATGACAGCTGATACTGCAATATTCCTTTTCTTTAAAGGTCTGGGGGTGTCACTGGCCTGGGGAAGTGTTTCCCCAGGAATGGTTTCAGTCGTGATGTTCTGACACATTGGCTCTGGTGAGAGTAAGTATCGTTCTAAAGCAAGCCCTGAAACATCACCAGGCTCTTATCCAGAGGCACCAAGCCTGCCCAGTGTATTAAACAGTAGGGCAGACACTATTTTAACACAACAGTTTTGACAGCCTTACTTTGTTCACTGTATCTCCAAATGCTTGGAGTGGTATAATTATCTATATTCTGTTACTGAAAGGCTAAGTGTGTCTCATGAAGGGAATCTCAAAAAGATTTTAATTAAGTTAAACTGAAATAAGAATTGAAGTATAGAAAGTGCTCCAAAGAACCTTTAATATCAAAATAAGCTCATAGCATCTTCTAAAATAGAAGTTAATACAGGCAAGTTAATACTCCTTCACTGAAGAAAACGAAAACAGAACAGTACATTTGGGTTTTGAGGTCTTGAGTACTTGGCTCTTTTTTCAAGCCCTGGTTTCTTCCTGTGTTTCTCTCAAGCAGACAGGGAACAAGCCAAGTCTCTGTGCAGCTTTGGCTCTAATTTCCTACAGCAAACAGGGTTTCCTCATTGCTGAGAAACTCTGCTTCCCTGCCCTTGATGCAAAGAAAATGAGAGTATTCCTTAGGGACGAGAGGATTGCCCCTGCTCCGTCTGGTGCCATGGGAGGCAGCTTGCTCACAGCAATGTGTGAATGCAGTTTTATAAACTTGAACCGGGGCACAATGCATCCCCTGTGCCCTGGTGGCCTCCCAGAGCAGAGAGGGACCTGGAGCCATCCCCCACTTGCCACGAGTGCCCGTGTCAGCAATCCTGCAACGCCCTGCAAAGGGAGCCACGCTGGGGGGTGTCATTCAGATGCCTTTTGTAACAGCACGAGGTTGCAGGCCTTTTGTTTGCAGTCCGGAGAGCTTGGTGAGTGCCTGCAACTGGTCAAATGCCAGGTGGTGCTGGGGCTGCAGCAGCTCCTGTGCCACAGAGGATTTTACCTTAGGGCTCGTTGGCTAGGGACAGAGATGACATAAACTCACTGGGGGTCATCAGCAAACAGCCGTGAGTTTATTATGGCAGCAGTTTATTTTTATAGGGGGTTCGAATCTCCCATGTTCAGATAGATGATTGGGATCTCTCTCTGCCCAGATCTCTGGCCGGTGGTGTGTCTGCATCTAAGCTTGGACAGGGTTGGCTGAGGCTCTCTGAGTTCCATTGTTCACCCAGGGACTTGTTTCTAGAACGAGCCAGGTTAGCTGAATTGGATTTGTTACAGCCAGATTTATCTTGTCCAGCTGCAGACCAGCTGTGCTGCGACAGTTCCTCCCTTCCTTTGTATTAAAAAATGTCAAGTGTTCTCTGTTACCCTACCTGCAAGGGCCCTCTGCAGACAGGATTACAGAAGACAGCATAGGTTTAATTGGAATGAGGTTTTCCACCCAGTTTGACAAACCGAGCTCCCCTCGGCTGGCGATGTGTCCCAAGTACCACTGGAGCTGCAGCACTCACTTCCAGGAGCTGTCAGGGGAGTTCACAGTCCTCCAGGCTAGCGTGCCACAGGTTAACTACTTATAGTTACAAGTTACAACTCAACACTAAAAACAAGAAACCATTTAACCCTTAGAACCGTTAGAAAAAAACCCCGACTGCAAGGAAAAAAAAATTGTAAACAGAAAAAGCAATTTGTAAATGAAAAAACAATTTGTAAACAAATAGAATCATTAAATGAGCTGTCACTTCAAAAGTCCCAGATTTCCAAGTTCCTGGGGCTGGGTTCGTGTCTGGTTTCCCCCATGCCTGTATGCACGTCTTGTGCTTCCCGTGCCATTCCCAGGGCAGTGTTTACACTTCCCAAGTAGAGCACACACATCACAGATCCTTTCCTGTCCCTGTCCCTTATGTGCCCCTGGCTGAGCCCTGCCCCTGCCCAGTGCTCATCCTGAGACCTCCTCAGCCTTTTGCTTCCCCTTCTCGCTGCTGCTGCTCCTGCTGCCTGGACATCTGCTCATAAAACCCGAGTTTTTCTTTTCCTTTTTGCCCTAACCTTGATGAATGGCCTATATCTCAATGCCAAAGCTCACCTTTCTCTTAACTGAGGGTGATTGATGGAGCAGGAGCAGCAGTGGAACAGGTTCTGTTTCCTGACAGCCTCAGCTGCGGCCGGGGCTCCCCTCCAGGGACTGGCAGCAGCCTTATTCCATGCAGGAATTCAGATCTCTACCAAGCTACTGAGGAACCAAGAGGGATTTTAGAACTCCTTCTACATAGTCTGAATATCTCTTAAAAATAGCGAGCCCGGAGTGCTCTGTTGATTTTCTGTCATGGAATGCTTTGAAGGGCAAATACTCCTTTTTGTTTTGCACAGATGGCATAATTTTGGTGGATGAACTCAGCATTGTCAAATACAAGTTCATATGATTTTGTTTTAAACGTTAAGAAATAAGATGAAAGACCATGAATATGCTTTGTTCAGAAACATTAATTATTCCTACATTGCTCTAGTAACATTTAAAAATGCTATTTTCCTTTAACATGTTTCCTATGCGTTTTTACTAGTAAAATGAATGTAACAATAACCTTGTTGAAAGACTATCTAGTTAAATTAGTTGCATTTTTAAATATAATGGGTCCTTAAGGCCAGGTTTTCAAGCCCTGTGTCAAGGTGGCTCACTTAAATCAGGGGACTTGTGCCAGATAACTATAGATCTGAATGGAAATGTGAAAGCAGTTGTTTCTTAAAATTTGTAGTCTAAATTTAGGCAGACAAGGGGAAAAAATCAAGGGTGACTGAAAGAGAAAAGATGTCTAAGTGATATTGACTTTAACAGGTTCGTAATCATGAAGACATACGATAGATAGAAATGTGCTGGCAGAAGTTAATGGCTTTGAAGAGAAAAGACCAAATGTACAGTAATACCCTTGAAAGTGCTGACTTCATGAGTCAACATTTAAATGGGAGCCTGTCTTCCTGCTAAATAGCTTTTCAACTTCTTTCTTATCATAGGAGTCCTTAATTAAAATAGTTCAAAGGAGTTGGGTCATAAAACTGCATTAGGGTTTTTTTGTACTGAAAAGAATTTCTGCACTCAGCAAGACTTCATCAGTTCTCAAAACTTAGAGTTGAGTCAATAGTCTTCTTTTCACTATGGTGAACTACACGTTGAGAATGCCATAAGCAATTATTTAATCTTTGTAACTGGGGGTTAGTTCAGGACTGCAGCGGGCTAATTAAAAAGTGCTTCAGTGTATCATTGATTTCTTGGTATGACCACAAAGTCCCGCTTTATCCTGCCTTGCTTTGAAGCCAGCAATGCTGCCAGCCAAGCTTGCCGCACAAACACTGAAGGGTACCGAACAGGCAGATGTGTCTGTCGTGCAGTTTGTCGGGGCAGAGAGGGAAGGATAAAGAAAGATCAGAAAACAGAGAGAAGAGTTTTAACGTGCAGGGAAAACAGGTATTGGTTAAAAATACCTGTTCCATCAGTCAGGCTCACAGAATCCTGGAGGAAGGTTTGCTGTTTTCTCAAGATAAAGCCTTGCAGGAAGGGCTGCATTGCCAGCACCAAGCTCTGGGTTTCTGTGATCTATTTGCTTGTCAAAACATCAACATCACCAATTCATTGCAGTGCCTCACGAATGACCTCCTCTTAGCCCTGCTCTCTGCAGTTTGCAGTTTCATTCATTTGTCATGTTGCAATCCTGTTTCTGGTTTAAATTTCCACTTCTGTTGAAGACATGAGTCCAAGTAGTAGAGTGAAAAATCCCATAACCTCATTCATAACTGTCGTGACCTTTAATTCAGAAGCCATGGCTCTGGAATAGCTGCAGTTAATAGTCTTTTTAAGAGGTCTGGTCAGGCTTTGTCTGAAAATTCATATAGTAATGTTGATTGGAAAATTGATAAGACTCATGGGGAAAGTGAATTTGAAAGTAGAAAGCTCAACATTTTAGTCTTTTCTTATTATTATTTCGATTCAGCTGCCCTGTTAGCATGCTGCTTGTTCTGATTCTGGTCTGCAGTTTTGTGCTTTATTGCCATGGTACAGGACTGAAGGCAGTTTTGTGAGTCTGGTGTCAGGGGAGGATATTATCAACTCTCAGGCAAGTAAGGCATGCAAGAAAACTGAATGATAGCAACAGTGGTGTAAAGCTAATCAGGTGAAATATTTTGCTTTTTAAACATTTATATTTCTGTAAAATATGTTCTCCACATGAAGAATCTCCTGAATACTCATTCACTATTAAAAGAGTTTCCCTAGGAAAGAAAACCCAATTGGCAGTTTTTACCCTGCTACCACCACTGAGAAATAAGATGTGCTAGCCTACAGTAATTTATACTGAACTGCTGTGAGCAATCGTTGAGGGGGGGCCGTAAAAATCCCCCTCTGATTGTCTCTGCATTTCTGGACTCTTTGCAATCAGGGTAGCAGCTCATGCAGAACACAAGCTTCCCTCTGCTTTGGAGTCAGATCTGTGCCTGACTGATTACAAACCCAATTAGCTATCTTCTGGAGGCTAGGATAAACTCCAGATATTCCATGCTGGAGGATTTCAGAAAGTTGAGTGTACGAATGACTGAAAAAGTATAAAACTAAATTAAGAGCTCAAGTCCCCTTGTCTCCTCAAAATTCCTGCCTTGGTATTTAGAATTCTATTTACACCCAAACCAGCTCCACTGCCGAAGGAATGGCATCTGTCAAAGTCAGTGTGATGTGCCAGTAAACCCCTTATATTTTTGCATCTTTTCCCACATTCCAGGAATTGCTTTGACATGTAGAAGCCAACGCCACCAAATCCATTTTCACGAATTTTGGTTGTACTCAGATTCTCAGTATACCTCTGCTTCTTGCCTTTTCTAAAATAATACATTAAATTCATTGTCACATCCACGGTGTTGGAAGATGATCCAACTTCCATAAACTAATTTGAAAGAAGCATCTTCTTGTTCATAGTGAATTCAGGACCTCTCACTTGTGTGTATATTCACTCCCTCCCCAATTACTTCAAAACTCTTGCATAGCTGGGCTCCTCTCAGAGAATCAGTAATAAAGTTAAATGCTTCAGACTGCTCTGGTTTGGAAGGAAAGCTGCTCTCTCAGTCTCACTGGATGCTGGGACTTGCTTCTTGCAGCACAAACGTTTGGCTGGTGTAGCTCACGTATTTCCCAGATTGCCAGGAAATTGATTTGAGGATTTTGAGAGCTCCATTCTTGCTCCTGGCTCACCTTGTCAAGCTGCTTAACTCCACAGGAATATGGAGCCCCTTGGCCCCCAAGAATGCAGACAAAGCCCAGCCTGTAGCTTCCCCCCATGCTGAGTAGCATAGCAACCCCTCCAGCTGGCTCCTGCAGAGCTGCCCAAAGTCACAGCTACCCTCAGATTCAGCCCTTTCATGGCTCCTTACAGGGCTCTCAAAGGAAAAAAAAATCTCATTATTTTGTTGCTAAGTCCACAGTGTTCCAAGCTGTACTGACTCTTGGTCAGAGTTCAGTGCAACAAACTGTGCAGGGAATATTTTTGGACTCAGATAAAGTTTTGGGAAATATATTACACATTGCTTGCGATTTTGAAAGGCAGTGAGTGCTCTGGAAAGCAGAGCAGGAAGAATAGAGCAGAGAGCCTGTTGCATGTAGCAACACCTTCCCTGTTCTTGATGAAACAGAAAATACCTTCAGAGGGGTTGCTTGGTTGCTATTTTCCCTATATTTTGTCCCCTTCCAGCTTCCTGTTGGAGCCCCCTGACTGGTGGGGCAGCCAGAGAGACGGAAAAGGCCTTGAAACTGTGTGAGTGCTGCTCAGCACTTGTAAATAAAACATCCCTGTGTTAATAGTTCTGTTCTGACCACAAATCCAAACCACAGCACTGTGGGGGCTGCTATGACAGAAGAAACTCCAGCCAAGTCAGGGTAGCAGATTTCCCTGGATCTCAAAGAACTTCCCCCAAACTGTTGAAATTGTGTGATTCATTTTCACTATCCATTTCATAACGGAGAGTACCTGGACTAAGATTAATGTATTCCTGATTTCCTGCTGTCAACCTGAGCTGAGGTAGGAAGATCATATTTCTGTTCAAACGAGTATTCTTCCTTAAAAAAACTCAAACCAATCCCAAAGATTTAATAAGCAATGCATTGTCATAGTACTGTTATTTCCTACACCTTCGCTCTCCATATGATTTTCCATAGTAATAAGCAAAACTGTCTTCTCTCAGATAAGTCTCCGTAAATCCAAAAATCCTCCAAACTGTGCCACCACCACCATCATCATCATCATCATCATCATCATCATGCAGCCTCCCCTTTTCAATATATTTAAAGGTCTGGTGTTTGCTGCTTTCCTCTTCAGCCATGGACAAAACACCAGTGCCATGTGTCTATATAGTGCTGATCAATCACTGTGCAGTTTCAATCATTTTGTGAGGCTGAACCCCAAAATATGTCTCCTAAATCCAAGTGCTGTTTGCAAAGTTGTAGCTCAGAAACCGTTCACGAATTGCATGGTTCAGATTGTGCATTTTACCAGCCGTGGAAATTTTTGGAATGAATCGTGTGAACAAGTCATGGGGACATTGTTTTCTGGTGACTTCAGGTGCTGTAGGTTTTTAATGCTTTACTTGACACAATTGAGCAGAATTTTTTAGTGGATACCCAGCTCTATTGTCAGGTGAAGTGTCCTGCCAGTGAAAGGAAAAGCCTGTGTCAGTAGCCAGTCTTCAAAATCCTGGAGTCTGCCAGACCAGCCAAGTAAATAAGGCAGTTCCTAGTTCTGTCCAAGAAATCAGAAACCCCGTCCTCAGCTGTTGATGTCAGGCTGCTGCAGCAGCGCTGCCTGTGAAGTCAGCAAGGTGATTAATGACTCATTAAAAATTAATACATTTCCCAAAAGAATTTGCCGGGATTCTACTGTGAAATTCCTGCTGTACTCCGTGGGAGCTACACGACTTAATCCCCATGACCTGCACTTTGTGAGTAACCTTTTGGAAAATAAGCAACTTAAGCAGCTGGAGGCAGGCAGTGTTACACGGCATCGCGGGGCATTACTGCACTCCAGACAGAAATCAGCCCTGAAACTAAAATGTCATTGAGAGACCCAAACTAGGCACTCACACGGAGCTGTGTTGGGAGTGGCTGGCTGCAGGGGAGTTGTGTTCCAAATCCTGCAAACCTTCTGGCTCTCTGCATGATGAGCTGAGAGGGGATGTGCTGAGCAGGGCTTCAGCACGGGATTCGCACGAGTAATGTGAATGTAGTCTGCTGAGAGAAGTGAGTTTGTTTTGGAAATATGGCGTGAACGTTTCCAACAGAGGTCAAACTAAAACCCTGTTGTTGTTGAGAAATACAGCAGTGAAGGGATGAGGTGTTGTTGACTTCTACACAGACACCCAGCAGTCCATTACAAACAGTCTGTGTGCTGAGCAGGGAAATCCTTCCTGCAGAAATGGGGCACGAGTCAGCTGTGTCTAAAGTGCACTGTCAAATGGGTTCCTCACCCATCTCAGAAAATACAGGATTTCATTTATTCATTCATTTTCTCATGTAGAAGTTTATCATTTCAGTAGATTCTCCCCCCTGCCCCCCCTACTCTGCAGAAATTATTGGTGCCTGGGATGATATGCAGAATGTTTTTTCGGTGTTTTTAAATGCCAGTTCCTGACTTTGAATTCAAAGAAACATGTATTTATTTACCGGCTTGCCCTGATAGATGTCCTAGGGTTAATTATGTGATATCTGTCTAAACTTCTCCCCTAGTTATCTACAGAACTACATTTCTTGCTTTGAACCATGCTCGGTATTTACTCAGGCAGCAATTCCATTGCTGTTATGAGTCTGTGAGGGCCCAGGCTCTTTTGCTGTCACAAAGCAGAAAACTGTGTGGTGCTGGAATTATTTATTCCATATAAATAACCGAAGCAAGATCATTAACCTCATTGCAGCACTGTGACCATGCCCTCTTCTCCACACTCTGCTCTTTTAATCACACCATCGATCATTCATCATCTTTCATACCATATTCAAAAACTTTGTCCTTGCCACAAGGGATATTCACAGTCTCTAAATCCTGTGCTTCAAAACAGTTGTAAGGGAAAGGGGAAAAGAGTAGAATGAACAATTGTCAGGTTTTCATCTTTATTTTATGCAACTGTTTATGATTTAATTCTTCATATCCCTCCACAGGCCATGACTCTCTAGGATCTATATTTTTTTCTGTACATCCCTTATCACACGGGTGCAGAGCAGCATTTAGCAGGCTGGGATTGGGAGTTCAGGAGCTGTTCAGCTGTGAGCTGCACACACTGCCACAATTGCTCCCCACAAATCTGGCTGGTGTCTCCTGAGAGGGAAAGTCCTGTGTCACACAAAGCCCAGCAGCTCCAGCAGTGAGTGACTGTGATGGGCACAGCAGGCCCTGTGCCAGGGGGTGTTTATGTGCACAGTTATATTTCAGCAGCCAACACTGGAAGCATTCATTAAGCTGAACATTAAGAGTGGGTGACCTCTCGCTCTCCAAAACAGTCACACACAAATAGTAAATTAAATCAAGCATTAATCAAAACTGTAAAATAGCCTGCTTAAACCCTTCAGAAACAACACACCCACTACCTTCTTCCAAACCCTTGTCAAACAAATGGTTTTTGCGGCATATCTGGAAGGTCATCAAGTCCTGGGCTATTTCAGGAGCAGGTTCCAGATGGTCTCTAACACGCTGAATAATGTATGTGTGTGTGGGAGTGGGGGAGAGGGGCTCCAAGGAACTATTACACTGACAGGAGGAAACCCATGCGTTTTGCATTCATCTGTGCCGTGCTAGGTGTTTAAAAACCTCTCGTGTCCTTCGGTTCAAGTGGCAAAAATAACTTGTTTCGAGGATCTTTAGTGACAATATCAATTTCATCTTTCACTCAGCAGCACTCTACAAAACCTTTAGCTCTTGTTTGGGCTACAATTGTCTCAATTACAAGAGCACTGGTGTTTTAATGGGATCTGCTATTTGTAGTGTGACATTCCATGGGCAGTAACCTTTCCTCCTGTAATTCTTGCCAGGCTATGCAGGGAAAATCTCAACAGCTCCGTGTACATTGTTATACATAAGATAATGACATGGCGTAATGCAAATGTATATGCTTAAAACTGCTTTGCATGAGTGCCACGGGGCTGTTTGTATGAATTTGCAGGGGGGAGTTGCTTGATGATGAGCTCCACACACCCCAGCAGCCCAGAGACCCCAGTGTGCTGGGCTCTTCCCCACTGCGTGGGCAGCAGGGCAAGGGGGGGATTCCGCCCCTCTTACCTGCTCAGGTGAGACCCCACCTGCAGCTCTGGGGTGCCCAACAGCAGCAGGACCTGGAGCTGCTGGAGAGAGTCCAGAGGAGGCCACGGAGCTGCTCCAAGGGCTGGAGCCCCTCTGGAGCCTGGCTGGGAGAGCTGGGGGTGTTCCCCTGGAGAGGAGAAGGCTCCAGGGAGAGCTCAGAGCCCCTGCCAGGGCCTAAAGGGGCTCCAGGAGAGCTGGAGAGGGTCTGGGGACAAGGGATGGAGAGACAGGACACAGGGAATGGCTTCCCATGGCCAGAGGACAGGGTTAGATGGGAGATTGGGCAGGAATTGTTCCCTGTGAGGGTGGGGAGGCCCTGGCACAGGGTGCCCAGAGTAGCTGTGGCTGCTCCTGGATCCCTGAAGTGTCCAAGGCCAGGCTGGATGGGGCCTGGAGCAGCCAGGGATGATGGAAGTTGTCCCTGCCATGGCAGGGATGGGACACGATGAGCTTTAAGGTCCCTTCCAACCTAACCCATTCCATGAGTCCATGGATTTTTTCAAATGCACAGCATAGGGAGACAGTAAATTCTTTCTGAGCACAGAGTGTCCAATTCCAACATCCCTGGGCCTCAAACTGCATCAGCACCTTGAATGAGTTTGCTCTGAGGTGCCTGTCTGCCCACTCTGTGTGTAACGGGCAAAAACACTGAGCTGATACCACGCTAAGAAAAAAATCAGACCACCTGGATCAATTGTGGACTTAGGTCAGAGGTGAAAATGGGATTTATTAACCAGTGGTCCTTTTCAGCATTACAGGTTTGAGCCCTGATACTGCACTCTGTCCATGCTATAATGAAAGATGCAGGATCTGGAGTAAACAGACCTTTGGTGCCTTCACTTCTGCATGCAGGAACACATATATGGCACTGTATTGCTATCAATCGTGGAATAAAAAAATCCCAAACAGTAATAAATACTCTACAATAATGCTAAATGTTAATAATAATGCTAATTTTGTCACCAAATGGAAAGCTCCTTTACCCATTGCTATCTTTCAAGTTCCCTCCTGGCCATAGCTCAAAATTCATGCTCTTGGTGAAATTCTGCTCATGTGTAGAGAGACCAAGGATATGGAAGAAATTGCACACAGATAAATCAGTGCATCGTTTTTGTCCTAAGGTAATAATATTTCAAAGTACTTTCATTCTGATGGTTTTCAGAATAACCATTTGAAGTGAATTGTTGGCCTTGGACAAATTCCTGGAGGAGATAATGACGTACATGTCACAAAAGAAATCATTGTTATAGGCACAGCTGGTGACAGTGCTCTGTGTCGACAAACAAGTAAGTTGACATAAAGCCTACCATTCAATTACTGGCATAAAGAAATCTCCTCCAAAACAAGATTGAAGACATGGCCTATGGCACCTCAGGTTTGAATAATACAGCAATGGTAAAAACCAGACGGTATCAGCAATGAAGGAAGAAAAAACCTTAATTTCTAATCCTCATCACGTGCAGTTCAGAGGACTAACACAAAATTTAGATTTCCTCTGCTGTCAGTATTCAAAAATTGAACTTTTATATTTTTTATGTAGCTAAAAATACGTTCCCAGTTTCACATTGTGGCTATTATCTCAAGGTTCTTAAGATTTCCAGACTCTCCATTTGAGTTCTCCTCTCCAGGTCTGTCACTGTTCATGAGCTCCAAAGTGCATTGATATTGTTCTTCAGCCTCTGCAAGAGAATACACAAACCCATTTACAGCAGCAAATTGCTCCCTGGAAAGATTGGATCACTAAAGTGGATTGAGTGTTGTCAAAATGTCACTCGGAAGACAATAGAAAACCAAAATAAAAGTGGTCATCAGGCAGTTGCTGTCACTGCAGCACGTGGTGATGCTCAGCCTTTGGCTGGACACTCTTCTGAGATACACCTTGGGGTGGCTGAGGAAAATGGGGTGTGAGAACTCTTGGAAATCCATGTCCTTCAAAAAAATTTTCAGAAAGAATAAGGAAATGGTGATCTCCCAGCTGATGACTTGCTACAGGTCGTCATGTATTGGGGGAATTTATGTGGTTGAGTGAGAACTACAGGTATTAATTGCATTGTGGGCATGATTAGGGAGCACTTAGTGCATTTAAAAGGAGACTACTACAGGATCTTTAATGGTCACACCTGTGCTGAAGTTTCCCAAGAAGCAGAACATGTACAAGGAACTCTAAGGGCTTGGAGAATTGCTAAATGAAGTCATTAGGCTCAGTCTTCCCTGTGTGACAAAATCCAGTGATGTCCACGGGGTTTTGCCCCTTCCTCTGGGGATTATTTCAGCTGGCAGATGTACATTTCTGTTTTATATGTGAGTCATCTGCTGCAAATCCTCAGTTCTAAACACACAGCCGAAGTTATGATGTCAATAAATGAGCAGTAACAAAATCCATCAAAGCCACAGGTGGGTGTTTCCTGCATGGCTCTGTGTGGTTGTGGTGATGGGAGTGAGCCAAGGCTTCCCCAGCCTTTTCAAGATCTGAGCTCACGGCTGCCTCTGCTTGTCCTCGAGGAGGAAAATTCTGTGGAGCCAGTCTGGGTGCTTGTGATGTCAAAGGAGGGTGTAAATCTGCATTTCCTAGGACAGAAGTTTGTTTTCTGCCTCTGCTTAGGCTGGCCTTGCTGCAGGGTTCTGGTGTGGGTACCTGGGACTTGAAAGTTTTACAGATTTTGATGTAAAAAATCTGGTTTTCACAGAAGCCGTCCTGCAGAAGAGAAACTCAGGGCATCATTAGAGATGAAATGTTTAATTTAAAAGACAGATAGTTTGTAACAAAAAACCAAAGTGGTCATTACTTGAAGTCAGGTGCTGGTTTCTGTCCAAAACCAAATGATTAAGTTTTATATCAGGTAACTGAAAGCAGCTCTGAGGAATTTTAGGGAAGAAGAGCAGGGCCTTGTCCTATAGCTCTGCTTGACAGAATGCTCCTCCCTCAGGGTTTCATGTTCTGCTGATTTTTTTTTAAGTATAAATTCTTATATATGAGGAATGAGATGATAAATTTAGCCAAAGAATCTCCATTTGATATTTTTTCTCTTTTTCATATTGAGAAAATTCATAATTTTTTCTAGTCTTAAAGCTTAATTTCCAAGCACCAAAAGTTGTATACTTCTGAGTCAGGTTTGTGGACTCAGATATGTCCAAACCATTTCTATTTTTATACTTTTTTTAGAAAATGTATGTACTTTCCTGTAGGTGTGAGCTTATCTGTGACTTATAAGGAATTAAAAGAAATGAGACTATTTCGCATGTAAAACATATTAAAGTTTAACAGTCACTTTCACAAAAAAAAACCAAACAAAAACCAACTGAAGAAAAAACCCCAAAACAAATAAAAAGGAGTGTGGAAGTTATTAAAAAAAGCACTGAGGTGAATGATGGGAATTGAAATCCACCCAAGCCAAGAGACAATGTGGCCTTGTTTGAAGTCCATCGGAGTTCTGCTATTAAATTTTGCAACACTGAACTTCATAGATTTCAATACATAGTTTTGATGTGGAAACGTTTAAAAGGTACACTGCATCTGATTTGTTTCAAATTCCTAACATAGCTCAATTCGGGGTGGAGAGTGTGGTTCCTGCACATTGAAAATTGAGCAAGAAATCTCTTTTAGAATAAAAACAAGCTTGAAGGTCCTTCCTGAACCCACACCCGCTCCCAGGACTGGTCCTGACACTGCACAGGAGGATTGTGATGGATTAACTGAGTGCATAACAGATATTGTTTTAGTGCATTAGCCCTGATTTCCTGTTCCAGATGATTGATTGAGCCCCAGTCAAGGCAGTGTCCACAGCAAATATTAAGCAAACTTACCCAGACACAATCAATCACTCTTATCAAAAAATCACTATATTTGGAGGAAAAAAAAATGCCAAAGCCTTACCTGCTTTGCACTGCCTTTATCCAGGTTTAATTATATTTCTTAAAGGTGCAGGAGAACAGATTGTGTTTGTTGTTTGCTCAGTGTATTTCTCCAGGCTGGGCAGCTGTAAAGTACAGAGGTGTCATTTGCTTATATTGCAACATGTTTGCTAGTTCAGAGAAAAGTGTGGTTCAAAAAAAGAATATTTAGAGAATAAGCTTACGGTAAGAAAGGTAATTTCTCTGTAAAAGCTGACCCTGGTACATCCAGCCTTCATGGATTACCACCAGCAACAATATTTTTTTTTTTTGAGCACTGCATTTCTAAAGAATTCTCTTATGTGCTGCTGTAATATTGCTTAATTTACTTAACTATTCTTTAAGTATTCATAGATATGATTTAGACATAGTTACAAGGTCTTTTACATAGCACACAGGTCTGATTTTCTTATTTCAAAGGTGCAGAAGATTCTGTTTCTCAAGTCCTGTTGCAGCAGGCTGGCAGTAACCTGGACACTGTCAGTGTTCTAAAGGATCTGTCTGCAAACCCAACAACAAACACACAACACAGGGGCTGGAGCTGGGTCTTGGATGATGGAGTTTAGGCTCAACACACTTGCTGGGGTCCTGTTTAATACCAGAGTAAAAAAAAAAGTTAGTTTTTTTTTTTTTTTTTTTCTGGTGTTTTTTTTTTTTACATTGATAGGAATGACAGGACCTGCCAAACGAAAACAGAGAAAGAAGGATAGTGATCTTATGTACAGAGGGGAAAAAAATGAAGAAGAAAAATTTAATTACTAAAGGATAGTTTTCTTCTAATAGCTAGGAATTACTTATCGGAGGGAAAAAAAAGGGAAAGTAGAAAATCAGGATTTAGGAAGTTGGTAGTCAGCTGTAGAGGAAACTGTGGGTGTAGACTTGCTCTTTAGCCCAAGACTGCCCCACCATGCAATTTAAATTTACAGACTTTCCCCACTGGCTTGTAGGCTATAATAGTATCAGGCTTGTTTCTCTGTCTCCCCCTGAATCCCCTCATCATCTTTATGGCCACTACAAACCACCAGCCTCCAAGAGAGAAACTGAGTCACGTTCTGTCAGCTCAGCATCAGCACCAGCACCAGCACGGGTTGCTCTGTTTTGATCACTCTAGTAGCCCAAGACACCACCACCAACTGGGTTCCAGCTTTCACTTTTTTTTTTTTTTTGCTTAACTATAAAAATCACCTCTTGAAACCAGCCTCTGCTTTCCTGGCAAAGGGATTTTTCCAATCTTGTCCATGCTGTAGCTGGAAATAAGATTTTCCCCCAGTGCTATGACTCAGTGCTGAGCCCATGAGCACTGATGCAGTTTGCAGGCACTAGAGTGACTTTCCGGAGTGTGACATTCCACCAACCTCTAATAATCCTGGTCAGATGGATTTTTACAGCATAAACAGAGTAAAACAACTTCTTATGGCTCAGACAAGAGCACAAATGTTTGTCCTGTTTCTATCCAAGACAGCATCTGCAGCAGACTTTAATTCCTTCAGAGCATGCAGTGGGAATGGCTTCGAATCAATTTAAATTGCAAGCTTGGTGAACTAAAATGATTTAATTGTTCCTTGGCAGCCAGTCAACCTCTGATTGTAGCGAGTAACTGCTCTGTTGTGTGTTAACAATACAGAGATGTATCATAGACACAGAACAAAGCATGGATTTATCACCCCGATCCCCATAACCTATACGTGTGATGCATGTGACACCATGTATCAGAGTTTGAAGAACACTCACAGAAAGCATGTCTGTATTATACATTGTAAGAGCCATCCAAGAAGCAAAGAGTTTCCCTTTCCTCGGTTCTTATTTTCTCATTTTCTCACTTATAAAGTGGCAGAGGAATGAAGTTTTTTGGTTAAGTGGATTATTTCTTGCACCATGAGGGTCTTGGATCAAGACATTCCCTAGCAAGTCATTGAAGTTGGACATGATGTGGTGAGCTGACCCCAGCTGGCAACTGAAGAGCGTTTCTTAATTTCTTTGTAATTAAGATATTTTAAGAATATTAAGAAATATGCTCTGCTAATTTTCTTTACCTAATAGGCTAACCCCCAGTAAGCCATTGGAGACTGCAGAGCCTTTCATGGAAATGTCCTCATCAGCTGAAGATTAAATTAGGTCACCTTGATAACCTGGTTTGGTGAACCAAATGGGTTTGATGTCTGACAGCACCTCCCCTGGAGTTCACTGTTAAAAATAGGGAAATAGTACAAGAAAATCTCCAAGAGGGATTTTGTATCTCAGCGGATGTTTTTCCTTTGAACACAATGATGTTTCATTTCATAATTGAAACACAGTTTGTCTTTGAACTTTCAATAGCCAAGGCTATTAAGTAACAGTATTGCATTTCATTTGTTATATTACATTTTAAGTTCAGTCCATGCATTTTTAATTCTGTTTATGTCTTGAGAGCTTGCCTCTAGTGGAATAAAACCAATCAAGAATCTAGAACAGGAATTAAAATTTAGATCCTAATTCACCACTGCCCTGTGGTTCCTTTGTGTTTACTTGAATAAGTACAAGGGACTAATAAAATAAATGTAAGGACCCTCTGGAGAAAAGTGTTATTGTACAGGGTCAGACAATGCTCAAGCTCTGCCAGGCCCACCTGAATTCCCTAAATGTGAGAAAGTTGTGCTGCAGTGTGGTTGAAGACAAAGCGGGGAGAAGGAATTGCCAAAAGAGATGCTTTCACAGAAAATCTGTGTCCGTGACACTAAGAAAAAAAGAAAAAGAATGGACAGTGAGGGTACTAAAAATAAATGTTGTAGGTGACAGGAGCTGATGTTTGGGGCACTGGGGGAGGAATCTTGGGCATCTGGCTCTTCTGGAGTCCTAGGTGCAGAAATGTGGCATGCACAGCCCTGCTGGCTCCCAGCCCTGGATCACAGCCCGGGGGCTGCTGTGAGCAAAACCACCAGAGCGTGGGCATGGTGAGCATCTCCCACCTCCGGAGAACAGGAGAGCAAAGGGCAGGAGCTGCCTGAGCATGAGGAAAGCTGCCCTGGAGCCCCTGGGGACAGCAGCAGGGGCAGGATGGGCTGCAGGCACTGAGCAGGGCTTCCCTGGCAGCCCCTGGGACACTGGAGCAAGGACCAATGGGACCAAAAATGAAACAGCTGTGCTCTGCCCAGCCCTCCGTGCAGCTCCAGGGAAGAAGAGGAAGGAGAGGAGCTGGGAATGAAGGACTGAAGTGGAACCCGGGGAAAAAAATAAAGGTGGGCTGGGGGAAAGGTGGTTTAACTTTTGTCTTTGTTTCCCATCATTCAAATTGGCAATAAATGAAATTAACTTACAGAATCACCAGGTTGGAAGAGACCTCCAAGATCATCAAGTCCAACCCAGCCCCAACACCTCAACTAGGTCATGGCATCGAGTGCCACATCCAGGCTTTTTTAAACACAACCAGGGATGGTGACTCCACCACCTCCCCGGGCAGATCATTCCAGTACTTCATCACCTTTTCTGTAAAAAACTCTTTCCTAATATCCAACCTAAACTTCCCTTGGCACAGCTTGAGGCTGTGTCCTCTCGTTCTGTCAGTTGCTGCCCGGAGAAAGAGACCAACCCCACCTGAGCACAGCCACCTTTCAGGGAGTTGTAGAGAGTGATAAGGTCACACCTGAGTCTCCTTTTCTCCAGGATAAACAACCCCAGCTCCTTCAGCTGTTCCTCACAGGGTTTGTGTTCCCAGCCCCTCACCAGCCTCATGGCCTCCTCTGGATGTGCTCAAGTGTCTCCACATCCTTCCTAAACTGAGGGGCCAGAACTGGGCACGGCACTCGAGGTGTGGCCTCACCAGTGCCGAGTCCAGGAGAAGAACGACCTCCCTGCTCCTGCTGGACAGACCATTCCTGATCCAGGCCAGGACCCATTGGCCCTCTTGGCCACCTGGGCACACTGTGGACAACTTCTCCCAAGCTGAGTCTGTTTTACCTGCAACAGTAACTGAAGCTCTTAATCTTGACTTCTGAACTTTTCCATCTTATTTTGTCCCATCCTGATGAGCAGGGGCTGGGTGAGCCTCAGGCAGCCAGGCGAGGTCAGCCCATCACATCTGGCATCTGAAGATGTCTTCTCCTGGGCCTCGACATGGATCTGGAGCTGTGGTTTCATTGTTCATTCACTGATGACCTTGCATTGTAATTTTTATTTTTGCTTCTTTTAAATCAGACAAAAATAATGTAATCCAAAGGTACAATCAGAGCTCAGCTTTGTTTCGCTGGGCAATTTTCAGCTAAAACTTTGCAGGCTTTTTTACATTCTCTTATTTTCTATGTTAGTAATGGGCTCAGAATTCTGTCAAAATAAAGACTGAAAAAATGATGTCTGATTTAATATTCACCTTTTTAAAGGACGGAGCCTTTCTGAGTACAGGAGAGTTCAGGGCTGAATATTAAGACACAGAAATTTAGCAAGCCCTACTGTATTTTTCAACCCTCACCACTGTTCTACATCCCTGGAATTAGAATAAGGCTGGATCTTTGAGAATCTGTGTCTCTCATTGATCATCTTTTGCTGTTAGGAAGGATGCATTTTTTCCTTTATCAGATTGGTCTGGCCAAAGGAAGGGTTTTACTCTAGAAGGATTTTTATTTTCTTTTCCTGTCAGGTAGGCTCAATTTCAAGTTAATTTTTGTCATTTAATGACAGGATGGTATGTGTGATTGCTATGTGGAAGAGATGGCAAGTGTGATAGAGCAAGGCTGTATCTCAGGAACATTCTCTGAGTAGAATCCAGACTGTAATTCCATCTATTATCAGGCTCTGCACTATATTAAAGTGAGTATCTCTCTCAGAAATACACTGACTACTTTTCTCATGTATTTTTGCTTTCACTTGTCTCTAAGTCTTTTTATCCTTGATTGTACAGGAAAGGAGGAAAAATTTTTCCATAAGATTCGGATGAGTAGTTTTTATTTCTTCCATCTTGCCTGGTGTCCTTCTGCACTCTGGAATCTTTGTTTGCTGCTTCCTGTGTGAGCAGAGTTTTGGGGACATTCCCTCAGCTGTTTGCATTCACGTGTCCTGCACTTCTCGGGACTTTGTTATTCCAGTCTCTCCCTTCCCTGAGCTCTTGATGTTCTGACATCCAGATGAGTCACCAAATGCATTATTTTTTTAGGTTGTTAGACTGATTTTATATGTGAGATTCATTTCAGAGGCCTGTTCTGAATAGACTTGTCTGCCTTCAATTTGCCCGAGACATCGAGCAGAATTCAATTAGATGTGTTTATGGGATGATTTATCCCCAGGCCTGGAGCTCAGCTCAGAGAGGGGAATTTGCACCTCACAAACTGCAAGTGCTGGGGAACCCTGAGCCATCCAACACTTTCCTCTGGGGATGCAGAGCCAGACCCCCTCAGAATGGAGCAGGGTGGGGGTGCCAATGGCTGAGCAACCTTTTTTATTGAACAGACGGGGGGGGTTCTAACCCTTGAAGCTTGAGAACTTTTGCACAGAAAGCAAAGTGTTTGCCCCACCTTTCTCTTTCAAGTTTTATTCTTAAATTTGGGATTTGTCTAGAACCAGCTTTCTCCAAACTGGTTGTAAAAATGTTATTTCTGTAAATAGGACCACGTTAGTGTACAGCTCTGTAAACATAGGGCTGTATTGGTTTATAAATATATTGGGGGATAATTAAAAGAGATTAATCTAACAGCTGTTTTAGGCCTCTTTTCAGAATTACTCTTAGAAGTATTTGTGATTGTGTGCTGAGAAATAGAAAAAGGAATATGTTTATAAGCATTTCTAGTATGTTTGTGTAACAGTAAGTAAATAAAAATAATGTACTATAGAAAGGGCTATGTTTGGCCAAATATGTGATAGGACCAGATGGATATTACAGTGATTTTCTTCACTGTCACATTGGGAATGTGGTTCTATTGTACATTTACATTTCACTCTGCTTCTCTATCAGCTAGCAATGATATACTATTATTTCTGCATGAAAATAGTCAGCAAAACATTCTTTTCCAGTTGTAATCAGCAGAGTTGTGCACCATTTTAGAACTACAGCAACAGAGAAGAACTCCCAAAGGCAGCAGGAATCTCCAAGCTGCGTGTGCAGGTGAGAAGACTCTGTGCTTCACTGCTGTGGAGGCACATTACAGTAACACAGATGCCATTTTTTCTATTTATTTATTTATCACGTAGTATAATTATACCTATAGATCCTGAGTCCAGGCTCTCTGCTTGGCTGCTGCCACCTGAGAGTGTTATTTCTAGTCAGTACAGAGTGTGCAGGGCTGTTTACTGTCTCTCTTGTGGGGTTGGTGCTAGCTCTGAGGAAAACACCCCTAGAGCCCCTTACCCTTAAAACCTGCAGTGGAAGCACCGTTGCCATGATGCACTGCTGGGGTGCAGCCTCAGCACCAGGCTCCCCACTGCTCCACTCCCCACAGCACATTAGTGCCAAAGAAAAGGAGGAAAAAAAGGAAGAACAGTACAGTAATGGGGGTTTTGCTCTTACAAATGTTGTCTTTAAATGTGACTGTGCTTCCAACAAAAAAGCCTGTATGAAAACACAGCTCCAGTCTGGCAAAGTTCAGGCACTGGTTTTATAGCCAAGGCCTTTCTTTAATCAGTGCTTGAAACCCATGAGAGGAAAGGAGCCGTAAAATCAATTCTAAGTAATCTTGGAAATGAGATAATAGTCCATTAATCTCATCAATATAAGCATGAAATTTTCTGCTGCAGTTCATGCCTACACATTTGTAATAAATTTATCAGTGGGAACAGGACAGAAGCCATAGGATTACGTTAGGGGTTAGTGCCTCATGCTTCCCCTGCAGCCTTTGTTCTATTTATTTTTTTAATATATTTTTTTCTCCCAGTGAAAATATTTAATTCCTTTGTGGAATAGTGCCAACCAAAACTTGTTACTGGTTCTGTATTAAACAAGAATTAGTGGTGAATTTCTCTTCTCTGCCTCAGGAATCAGCGTTGAAGGTTGAGGTGGCAAGGACTGCAGAAAGCAGTGACCTGCATGGTGCCACTGCAGCTGTGGCTGCTGCTGGGCAAACTGGAACTGCTGCCAGTGTCTGCCACCAGTGTGGCAGACTTGTGCCCTTGTGCTGCACTCCAAGCCCTGTGTATAGAAACCACCAGATTTTGTGACAACCACAGAAATTGTTTCCAAAAAAACCCCCCAAAACCCAAAACAACAAACAAACAAAAAACAACAACAACAAACCAACCAACCAACAAACAAACAAAAACCCCCATGCAGGTCTTTCTTTGAACAGTTCCATTTGTTAGGAAGAAACCCAAGGAGATGGTTCCTCCTCTCACCTCTTGCTCTCTGAACAGCCCAGGCTGCCTGGGCTCCTACGCAAGCCCAAGCACCTACAGGGAACATGAATTTTGATACCTCTCGTTTCTAGGAACTGTCAAAGACACTGCAGGCTTGCAGAGAAAACATAATTTTGCTTTTCTCCTTCCACAAGAGGCTTCCCACCCCTTGGAGAATTTGTCTGTGTGTAACAAAGGGGAATTGCCTCCACAGAAATGGAATTTGGGTGGCCTTGACCACTGGGCTTTGTCTTCCCTGTGAGGGTGGTGAGGCTCTGGCACAAAGTTCCAGAGCGGCTGTGGCTGCCCCTGGATTTCTGGAAGTGTTGGACAGGGCTTGTACAGGGCTTGGAGCAGCCTGGGACAGTGGAAGGTGTCCCTGCCCATGGCAGGGGTGGGATGAGCAGAGCTTTAAGGTCCCTTCCCGCCCAAACCATTCCATAATTCTCCCTTGGCTCATTTTCCTGTGAGTTTTCCTATTCTATTGTTCATTTGAGTTACATTTCAGAAACATCCTCGCGGGATGATGGCATGAAGGTGGAGACCAGGAGCAATGTAAATACTTTGCTGGAGCCATGTTGCAAAGACTCCCTCCGTGTAACACAATTTAGCAGTCCTGAATCACTGAAATAGAGGGCAGAATTTCTGTGTCAGTGTCGCAGGACAGGTTTTCCTGGTTTTCCTGAGCTGAGCAGCAGCAGCAGATCATCCCAAGAGCTGAGCTCCACAGGGGGATCTGCCACTGTGGGCTCTGCTTTCATTTTTGGTAAACAGCTCCTCAAACAGTTTTCCTCCAATGTACTCATTACCTCTGGATCAGAAGCACTTGCAGCACGGGCAAACATCCTATGATGCTACATAATTTCAGGCTTAATTAGTTCTTCCAACCTTTCTCTTTCTGGCAGGGGAATCAGTGGGGGAAGCAGCGTGTGCTGCTGCTGCCTGGCTTTGCAGGGCAGACCCGGCTGAGGTGACTCTTTTGTCATTGATTATTGGGGAGGATTTCTCCAGCTGGATGCCTTCTGCCTGGTCACCATAAATTAGTTTTGTGTCACTGCCTCTAACAACCACAGCACACTGATAGTCTTTAAATGATGGTTTATATGACCTGAGACAAGATCTAGCCTTATTTTTCTGCTCTATTACTTTCAAAGAATAGTCTTTCTGTTATTAACAGGCTGTGGTAAAATAATTGTAAATTCCTTTGCAATTTATTGCAGATTTGTTCATTGCATCTCATGAATGCAAACCTTAGCAGAATTGTAAACTATTAGTGAGCTGCTGTAAGTATGTGTATTTTAATGATGTGATGACGTGATCATTTTTTCATTATTTTAGAAAGGTTTACAGCTTGAAGGTTTGTCAGAACTGTTCTGGGTTGGTTTTTCTGCAGCTGTATAAATATGATAGGAATTCTCTGCCAGTGTGATGAAGTTATAAAGTGGCTGTGAGGGCACAGTCATGGCTGCAAGAAATTGGCTCTACCCTGGCAGATACAACAAGGCAGAACCTTCTCAGATTGCAATCAGATTCCATGAAGCAAAGACGATGGTGAATAACAATATATTAGGAATTAATTTCAGTTATGTTTGGGCATTTTTCATCTGATTTTCAAGTAATGCTCAACATTTGAAACCGTTTAATAGTAGTTTTTAATACTTCAGTGCTTCCTAAGTTTGTGGTTGCCAGTTTCCAAATGTCAATTGCTTTCTAAAGAAACTGTCAAAAAAAGTAAACACAGAAATTCAATTTCACACAGAACTCACTTTTGATTTAGGACAGCAAATTCCTCTTGTGCATTGCTAAATCTCTGAGCGGGTTTTGTTGTTTGGTAATTTGACCCGCTGAAGGTGGTTTTCAATCTACTGCTCAGGAAAGGCTCAGAAATAACCTCAGAACTGGCTCTACTCAGCTCCAAGAGCCCCAGCACAGGACAGGGCTGAGCTGCTGCCCAAGCTGCTGCTGCCTTGAACAAGGTGATGCCCTGGCAGGTGTTAGAGAAAAATTTCGTGGGTTCCTTGAGTTCCTCTTCTTCCCCAAAGGTCTGTGAAGTAGATCATGTGCTCCCTCAGCTCCAGGAATGGTCCTTGGGCTCAATAATTCAGTTTAGAGGATTACTGGGACTTGTGAGCCTTGTTTGGAAAAGCTTATGAAAACAGTGTTATGGAAATCGTGAGGTTCATGAGATTCCCATGTAGAAATATTTCCAGTATTTTCCATGGTAGAAATGAACAATATTCACTAAAGAGAACAAAAATAGTGTAAGCACATTATTCACATTGAATTTCCTCATTTATTTCCTGAGGTAAAGCCCAGCCTTCTCCAGCTGTGATCCTTTAGTTGAAAACCTTGGACTAGTTTGGAAAACGGGAACACAAAGGGGACTTGTGGTTGGATAAGTGGCGTATGAAGTCTGACACGTGGCCTTTCACATCCCCTTTCACAAACTTTTCATCACCTCATTATCTTCTGCCACTTTGCAGGAGGTGAAGAATGCTCCAGGAAAATACATAAATCGTGGGGCTTTTCCAAAACTTCCTGGATTTCCAGGAACACTGAAATGGTGGAGCTTCCACTCGGCATTCAACTCATAGGAGGTGGCTTGGTGAAAAGAAGGATGTGAAATAAAGGAAAATACAAGGGAATAAAGCTGCTGCCATGAAGTAGAGAAATGAGGAAAGGTGTAGACAAAAGAAAGAGATTTGAGTGCAAGAATTTTATATTTAAGGCATTAAAAGCTTAAAAGTCAAGAAAAGGATACGGGGGGAGGGATTTTTTTCAGTGTTGTGGAAGAATTCTGTCACTGGAGAATCTGTGTATATCCTTAGCCTAATGGGCAAAAAGGCTAATTGTTATGGAATTCATGTTACTTTGTTGGTGTGTGTGGGGAAACAAATGTCTCTTTGAAACACAGATTTAGTATCCTGAGTACAGAATCGGGACACAATAATCCCCAGAACACTTTGGGAGCCACGGTCATCTGAGAAAGAGGGAAAGGGAACAGGGTCAGTGACACCTGTGGGACGCAGATAAGTGCAGGGAATGCAAAGGGGTGCTCTTCATGCAGTGAGTGACAGCAAAAGTGCAGCTGTGGTGATAAACCTGGCAGGTGCTGCACATAATGCAATTTTCAGTGAAGAAGGACTTCACCTGAGCTGACTTGCACAATTTACACTGAAACTGACCCCTCTGTTATCAGCCCACAGGATTCCTACCAGGATTCACTGCTCTGCTGGATTTACTTTATGTGCTTCTGGGAGCTGAGGGTCTCCAGGGGTGGCATCTGTCAAGAGAGGTCATTAAAAAAGATTCTGGGGTCTCTTTGCTCTTCCCCCTTCACTTCACTTGGCCATTTCTGCCAAATTAAGGCACAGAAACAGCTCATATAGAACACGGATCCTCTGCCTTGCATTTTGTGTGCTCTGTGCCATCGCTTTGGGAAAGAACTACATCAGCCATTGGGCACTGGGACATCAGGCCTCGATCCTGACCTCCCCAGCTCTGCCATGGGGCCTGAGAATGCCCTCAGGAAAGTTTCTGACAGGATTTCTGCATGTTGAGGAAGCAGTTCAGAGGTACAGGAAGGCTTCCAGATTTTCTGTTGGAACATGGGAATCTAAACATAGCTACTCATACGGCAGTAGTAAAGAGAGCATGAATGAGAAATTCAGGGGGCGGATCTCACCAAAAATTGGTATTTTCTACATCCCAAAATCAATTTCCCAGATCTGTATTTTCTACATCCCAAATCAGTTTCTGTTTATTTTTCATTGTCTCCTGCCTAAGGAAATCAATGGTTCTGTTGCTGGGTTTAAAATGAAGCTGACACCAACTCCCAAAATGCTGCTGAAAGCAATGGCCCTTGCACAAGGTCTTTGTTACTGTTGGCACAAAGTTCAGCGTTTTACATCTGTTTTAGTAACTGAGCTAAATATTTACACCACCCTGTCCCCAGATTCACCAAATCCCAGGAAATGCAGGTTTCCCATTACCATCCTATTCAGTATTGAACAAAGAAGGGAGGAGAAATCACATTACAGACACCTGTTTCTCAGCAGCCACAAGGGAAATGTTCTCTTCCCATCAAGTTTTGGTTTAATTTGAATAGTGCTGAAGGATTTTAAATGTGTTTGGGGTAAGAATACACCAGTTTTATGTGCTTCTGGAGACTTTTACCTAGGAACCCCTACACAGGGGTCATAGCCCACCCCCTTCCAGGCCTAGGAAATACAAAAGTTTTGAAATGCTCCTCTCTCAAGAAAACCTTCTTTTTAAAGATAAGTTCTTTTTTTTTTTCTTTTTTTTTTTCCAGACATACTCGTCCAAACCATTATCTTAATCTGCAATTAGTCCCCCTGCAATCAAATAAAGGCCATGGATTAATGGGAAGAAGCACTAGAAATATTTTAAAGGGATTAACGTTAATGGAGAAACAGATTATCTTTCTATCAAATGAGGTTAATAACCAAAATTAGTAGTGGCCCCTCGCAGTTAGTCACAACCTTCCAGAGTCTGCTAGAGATTATTCAAGTGAGTTTTTGTATAAAACCTGTAGAATTCTGAAGTGGTTTAGGGTCCTACCTCTCATTCTGAAAAGGATCAAGCCCTTTGGAGGCTCTTGCTGCTATGCCAGCTTGAAAAACGCATTTCCTCCAGGAATGACTTGTAACCTGAAGGGTTTTCTGCAGCAGCAGGTGCCTGGTTGAACTCCCACTGAAATTCCTGTTAACACAGGCCTGGCCAGCCTGTACATCCGCCTTGTTCACAGTGTAAAATTACTACAGGATCATTAACACTTTATCTCATAATTAACTTCATGTAGTAGACTTGAAAAGAGAGTATTTTTTTATTGACTCTATTCTATAAAACCCCCTAATTGCTTAATCCCTTACAATATTTATAGCAATTAACATGTGGCCCTTATTTGCATAAAGGCAATTGGCAAAGGTGGTTTGGAAAGTCATCTCCAGCATCAGCTTGATGTGTGTATTGACGTGATATCTTCTGTAGTCACTGGCTGGCTGTAGATACATGTTAGAAGGCCTTTTGCATGTCTCAAAGCACTGAGGGGGGTTGTCGTGACTGGTAGAAGAATTCTAAAAGAAAGGCCTCATAAAACCAGGCCTACTCTGCTAAATTGCCAAAGCTAGCCTGTCACTTCTTCTAAGTTATCTGCAAGTTCCCAAGCGAAAACAATCTCGGTATGAAAACTCTTTAGCATAACAACCTATTCCTGGGTTAAAAAACAAATGCACCTGCAATAACAAGGGATTTGTCCCAGGAGAATCAGGAAAGAAAATATGTAAACAATCCAAGAATAGAGAAATTTGATGGCCAAGTAGAATACCTTTTACTAAGCAATAGAGTAATTGGCCAGACAGCTATTAGACAATGAACATTGCACATGAGGTCTGTAAAAACTGTATAAAATGAGTCGTGAAAATAAAGAATTGGCTTTTCCCGCATGAAAATAATGGAGGCTTGGCTCACCTATTACAATAAGGGGTGATGTTGTTGCAGGATGACTATTGTCACTTTTGGCTCATTATTTCAACATGGTTCTTACCAAAATACTGAGGCTTTAGTAAGGCAGCTACAGCTGGAATAGCCAGGGCTGTATAACTTTTCCTGGTATTGTATGTTGGTGTGCTGATTCTTTTTGTAGGCACAAGTGTCTTAAGGAGTGCTCTTCGTTTGGTTTGTTTAATTAAAACCTTTGGCACAGGGATGACTCTCAGATTGCTTCCATACCTGTCTGCATCTGGACAGCCTGGGGGTTACCAGTGGCTACCTGGAGGCTAAATTTTCCCAGCAGAAGAAGAGAAAGTCTGTTGTAATTTACAATTTCTAAACCCATGGATTAGCACAGTGAATGGGGATAAATGGAGGGCACAGGACATGGTTTTCTGTGCAGGTGCAAGCTGGTCCATAAGTACAAATCCTCCATCTGTTTGATTAAAGTCTCATTGTGAGGGGAGGACAAGCAAATAATAAATGCCTGCTTTCAGTCACTTAGAAAAGTTCTTCTAACAGATTATGCAAGGGTAAAGTATTTAAATCACCATAAAATCTTGCAAAAATCTGGTTTATTTAAAACCCTAGCTTTGTAACTGGAGTTACAGAAATAAACTCGGTGACTATGCATGTAGAGATATTTTTCAGTGCAGGCTCCAGTGAAGCATTTGTGGCCCTCAGCATCCCTTTGTCTCAGCCACCACTGCAGAGGAGTTGGTGCTCACATCATGGGCTGAAAGTCGTTAGACCCAAAGTGCTGCAGATCAAGTGGCTCTCTTATGTTTTTCCAGTGTTCCAAGGCCAGGTGGGATGGGGCTCTGCTCTGTGGAAGGTGTCTCTGCCCATGGGATGTGATGGTTTAAGGTCCCTTCCAACCCAAACCATTCCAGGATCCTGTTATTCCATGTTCTCCTTGGAGTCACGGCCAGAGTGCTGCCAAGACAAAGGTGGGGATGGTCCTCATGTTTTCTCTCTCATGCAAATTAGAAAAATGTTTAAGATTCCAAATGACGTTAAAAATCCCATTAATCTAACCTACAATGCAAAAACCCACGAAAAGCCCAAAATGAGCAGTGCCATGTCCTCTCTGCCCCCTCCCCCCCCCCCTCCCCGCTTTATTTCAGGTAAGTCTGACTCTGATATACTCCCCTTGAACAACAGAACATCAAAGTTATTCAGTTAAGGAGAAGCTTTTTTTTGGCAACAGTTGCATAGCCAAAGGTCCCTGTGAGAAGGTTTTCCTAATAACTTTCCAATCAAGAAGAGAAAAAACTCAAAAGTGGTGTTTCTAGGGAGCGTGTTATTAGAAAGAATTGATATTTGAGGAGCTTTAGTTTATTAAAAATGTGCAAGAACTCCTCTGTGTCTAGTTCCATGCAAAGCTTAGTGAAAGGTTAGGAAATTAGCTCCTGTGTGCTGCTCATTCAGCTGGATGGATGGAGGGGACTTTACATTTCACAACTTCTTGTTTCTGACAAGTCCCAGTGAATTATTTATGTGGCCACTTATCCTGTAAAGATGGAGCTGAGGGGACAAACTGAGTTCACAAATGGTACCAGAAAGCCTTCAGGTGATAAGATGAAAATGGATCTTGGTTGCTGCTGATCTCAAACCTGGACTCGAATTTGTGGCCTACAGATGAAGGGTTGTGTGGCTTACATTTTTCATCTCTAACTCGTGGATTTGTGCAGTTTATGAACAATTCATGAAGTTCTATTTATCTTCAGCTATTGCCTTATGAATCAAGGGTTTAACTGGAATAAGATAATCCAGGAAATAGTAAATTTCAATTCACTTTTATGAATCTAATATATATTCCACATATGAGAGCAGAGATGTGAATACATTAGTGATAAAAATACTAGAAATAAATTACCTATTTCTGTAACTGTAGTTTTACTCCAAAAGTCAGAGATTTTGGCAGATGTGATTTTTGCAGCTCTTGGATTTTCTGGGAGTTTCTACCCTTAAAAGTGAGTGAATACACCTCTGCAGGTTTTTTCCTCTCTCTTATTTATAATGAGCCACTCGCTGGCTTGATTCCTTATCTAAAGCAATACGGATTCACAAATAAAAAGGTTTGGAAAATATTTCATTATTTTCAGGGAATTAGTTTTTCTTTTTCTTTACTAACCAGTAGTTTCCCTGTTATTTGTCGTTGATGACACTATTAAATCCTTTCTCTACTGGAAACATAGAATCCTGTGTGATGTTAGGCAAGTGGTTCTCAATTATGTTAGTCCACGCTCCAGGATTTGGGATCTTCAGTTCTGGAGTAATTCCAGATGCTGCTAGGCTGAGGGGCAGATGATAATTCCAAAATCCAGTAGCTAATGAACTGCAAAGACTGGTTAGAAACTCAGTCCAGGGGACTGAGAATCAAGTAGTCTTCACAAAAGGTTTTCCCAAATTCTGTCTTCCAGTATTTCAATTAATCCTGCAAAAAGGGATTTTAAATTTTCTATAATGTAAATGCAGAAGTCAGTCAATGATTTCCTCAAATTTCGGGTGAAAAGTCCGAGGTTGTGATGCAAATGTCAGCACATTCTGAGGGTGCCACAGGTGCCAGTGTGATCAGACAGCTCTAGAAAGAGTAAACTACAAAGTCTGCAGGCATGGAAGAAGTATTTCCAAACCTGTACAAATGATTCTCCATTAAATATTTTATTAATTGTGGCACAATCAAAAAAGGTTCCACTTGGAGAAACCACAAAAATTGTCAATTCTTCAGTTGCTCTGAATCCTGCTGTGGATATGTAAGAATTAAAGACATTTCACAGCACCAAATAGACCCTGAATGTCTTCTGAAATTGCTTAACTGGACTCTCCAGCTCCTACAGGAATCATCACTGAGCAGATCACTGCTCCCTCTGATCCCTCAAGGTTCCCATGTTTGTGACAAGAGCTGCAGAGCCCCTCGTCCAGCACCTGCAATATTTCCTTTCCTTTAACAGCTACAGCTGCTCCCAAGGGCTGCAGGGTCCCTGCTGGCCCACCTGGAGCTCCTCAGGAACCTGGCTCTGAGCTCACAGCTGAGGGCTCTGGTGGCTCTTCTACAAGGAAGTCCAGGATCATTGTCCTCCTTGCACAGGGAAGGAAACCAGTGGAGAGCTGACGAGAAAGACGAAGGGGCTGGTGGCATCCTCAGGAGGCAGCTGGAGATGGCACTGCATTAAAATTTCCCAGAGTCCTGCCCTGGTTATTTCAGTAGCAACTGTCCCAACCACAAAGGAGAAAAGACTGATGACACTGCTCCCAACAATTCCTTTCAACGCTTCCAGAGCTCTGCCTAAATATAAACGGAAGTGAAAACAGCAAGGGAAGCAAAGAACCTGATCATGTTTAACCTGTGGAGCAATCCCTGCACATGGGACAGCAAAAAGGCAGCAGGCAGACCTGCAGCTCTCCCAGCAGAAAGGTCACCTGGAGCAGCCTGACCTTTTTGCCACAGAGAAGGCAACGAGCCATCAGCCCTGTCTAAAAGGGCTTCAATCCCAAGGCGCTCCCGAAATAACCTGGAGATAAAGCAGATGGATAAAAACCAGGAGATGCCAGGGAGCTGGGCATGCAGTTGCTTCTTCAAGATGTTTCTTGGAGAGAAATGGTACATATGCTATAAGTCAAAGTCAGGGGAGAGGAAAATTACAACTCCCTGGAGAAAGGAAAGAGATTAACATTTGATCACAGGCAAATAAGTGGGAAACTCTGGAATTTATAGATATGTAGATACAAGCACATGAGGATATTGCTAGTAGGGCATTAAAAATAGAAGTATTATCTTTCTACTCAAAGATTCTACTAAATAGCAATGAATTTCTAATTAAGTAATGTTAAATCTCTGTGACATTGTAGTTCATTTCATTATGTATGAGTGAAATCTGAAACCTAAATGTAATAATAACTTAAAAGTATGGGCCAAATATCCCAAAATTATTCTCCTGAGTAGAACTAGATGAACAAAAAGGTAGCAACTCTTTGTTCTGTCATGGAGACAAAAGCATTAAACTATTCCAATGCCAGCGTTTGATACACAAAGCCCAAGCAAATGACAAATTCAATCTAAACAGATTCATAAATCTAACCCCACACATACACGCACGGTGCATCTGTCCTTATCCCCTCCATGCAATACACCCTCCAGAAGACTGTGCTCAAGACACCAGAAATTGCCAAGAACTAGAAAGAATTTAAGAAATCTGAAGTTAAACTAAACCTCCACACCACCAGCACAGTACATGTACACAGTGGTACATATTTTTTCATGGTTTTTTTTTTTTTCTGTGTTGAAGGTGATTTGTTCATTTCCTTATGTTTGTGTGTCCTTTTTGTCCCAAATTTCAAAAACCCAGAGAGCATCTTTCCCCAGATCACTTAGGGCTACGCTGCCTGCCAGTGTCCAAAGGGGTGACGGTCCAGGGGCTATTACCAAGCTTGGTACCAAAGCAGAATTTTTCTGAAGAGGATTCATAGAGTTTTTGTGGCACTGAAATTTGTGACACATCCGCCACCACCACAAACACTTTCCCTGAAGCTCACAAATTTTTACTGCAAATGGTTTCTGTGTTCCCTTCCCACTGGTAATGGCCTGAGCAGCCTCCCCCAGAAGGAATAAATCACAGTGGATGTGGACGTGTTGGAGATGCTCTTTGCTGCAAATACAATATGAATTTTTAAAGCATTAAATACATATGCACTATTTATATCTTCCTCACAAATGCACGGAAGCTTTATTTTTGAAGACTTTAATAAATTTTTTACCCCTTTTCTCTTGATTTTTTCTTTTGATACAGAATCTACAGCACTGACTTAGTCTGCTGTTCAGAACAATTCTTTTCTCCAATAAATCCTCTTACACTTCCATTTCTTGTCCCACATGCCACCATAGCTCTGTGTTCTTGAGATCTCTTGGGTAGAACAACCTCACACCAGTTCCCAAATTTGGAAATAAACACAGAAAATATTTTACCATAAAGGGAAAAAGGTTTCAAAATTAAGAAAAAAAACCCAACAAACCATGAAATAGACTTTTTTTCAGAAAATAAATTTTTAAAAATATTTTAAGAATGAATCCCTGACTGGGAATGGGTTCAAAACATTGTGTTACAATGCAGCCATTTGCTACTTGCCCTTTATTTTTTCCCCTTGCCATGGATAGTTTATATGAAATTGGAAAATGTCACCTTCTAAAGCAACTTTTTAAGTGCATGACTAGACAATTATACTTAAGTTTGTGTACTTTCTTTGTAAGTATTTCCTACAGAAATGACTGAGAATTGTGGTTTTACACAATTATAACTTTGGGGTGGGATCGCCAAGATTGTTTTTAATCAAATGCTTTAAATGTTCTGTTGATTCCAAAGGTGAATAAAGAGGGGAACACCTTTCTGAGGGTGGTTCCTGTGGCAGAGATGCACAGGCAGGTACATTTGGATCCACTGTGTTTAGGAAAGGAAATACTGTAATGCCTGGAGAAGTGAAAACAATGTTTGGATGCTGGTCTCTGCTCTGCCATGCGAGGCTGATGCTGCCTCTGCTGCCTTCTCTCTCTGCTCATAATTCCTCTTTGCTTTCTTCTCATCCAAAGTTATTTCTTCCACCAGAGCTTCAGCCCCAGCTGGGAGCCTCTGTATCACACCCACGGCAACGTTTGGAGAACGAAGGAGCTCTTTTAAGAAAGATCTGACTTGCAGTTCAGGGTTCTTTCATGTGAGGGGAACAAAGGGAAGGCAGATGTGAAAAACAAGCCAAGGGAACCTTTTTGACAGGGTTTGTACAAAAGGAGAGTATGTAGGTGTTGAGAGTCCAAAAGACAAGCTCTCATCCAGTCACTTAACACACACACCTGATTCTCTAATCAAGCACAGATCAAAGTAACCAACACCTGCACCTGATTTAGTTTTAATCCTGTGAGTAGTTCTCAACACTCCAGTGAGCATTCACTACTCAACAGGAACGCTCCAGGGCCTAAAGAAAACTTTTTAAGTCTAGTTCATGAGATTTTTGTTCTTTGATTAAGGATTTTGGTTTAGCTTCTTTGTGTAAACTTCAGCTGTTTATTATTTTAGCACATTTAAATAGTTTTAAATTCTTCATTCTGGAGACTGCCAGCTTTGTCTAGACAGGTGAGTGGAAAAAGAAAGACTACAGGTCAGGTTTGGAAAGAAATTGAGATCCCTAAAAATCTTTGCATTAGTGCTGCCCCAAAAGTCACATACTTGGAGAAGAAAAAGGAATTCTGGGCTGCTTCAGGTGGGAAGAAGGCACTGAATGTCTTTTCCTTTCTTGCTGTGCTTCATAACCCTGGGCCTTCATGGTCATGGTCATCCATGGGCAGGAGAATGTGACTACTCTGAGTCACTCAGTGGTCACCTCTGTGTGAGCCAGGATTTAGCCTAAATAACCTAACGGCAACAATTTCACCAGGAAGGAAGTTTGCCTCATGCCACATTAGCATATATCATCAAAGGGTGGACATTTTTCACTTTTTTTTTTTTTTTAATTAGTTCAGTCTTTAAAAACTGCTGACAAAGTAGGAGGTATTGGGCCACATGGCAAACTTATTGATGCTGTCATATCTAATCAAAATGTTGAAAATTATTTTCTTATTAGAGGGCCTAAACATATAAATTAAGGAAGAGATGATGAAATGTTGCCAGGCTTGTGTTTCATTTCTACTCATCACTTTCTCATGGAGGAATTGGTTAATAGGGCTTTAAATATCTTGAACTGCAGAGTAATCAGTTACCATCTGTAAATTTAGACATGATTTAGAGAACTTCAGTGTAATGTTTTGACCTCCAATTTACATTTGTTGGACATAGGCCTCCCATTGCCTTCTCTGGGTTGATTTTGGAGTGAATTGGGAGGCTGAAAAGAAAAATGAAGGAAACCCATAGGATGGATTTAAAATCCATCCAAGGATCTTTCTATCAACTTCACAGGGGTCAGCCTATAGAGTGGGACATATATTTTGAGAGAATCTGTTGGGATAACTTGATAATTCAAGTTTTGATCATGAAAAGTTTTGATCATGAATCTTTGAGTAACTTTGTATCTCTCAGTAATCTGACAGATTTTAACAAGGTGGAGTCAAATTTTGCAGCCATTAAACACTGCTTGATGTTTGATGAGGAATGATAAATTCTGAATTAACTGTCTGAAATGATCCAGCTTCAAAAACTGGTGTGCCTTGGTAAAGGAACAATCCCGAGCAGTTCCGCCGAGTTACGTATTTAGGGGATCCAGGATCACACCTCGGGCCTTAAAATAGCAGCAGAAATAGGCCAAGCCCCAAATCTGTCAGCAGAGGCAGAGGGATACAGATATGTGCTTTTGAGGCACTTCTGTACACGATCGATGTGGGAACTGCAGTTCAGCTTACAAAGACTTGGCTGTATTTATTTTCTGCACAGATGAAAAAGTTTATAGGGAGATTATTCATATAAAGTTGTGTTGTTTTTTTTTTTTAAGTGACCACACGCCTATGATTTAAAGCTTGCCTCCTCGTTATCACCTGATTGTTAACTGCTTTGCATTTCCATCTCGATGCTTAAAACAACTCCCTACTCCACAGGAGGCAGCACATCTGTCTGATCCTCACACTCCCCGTCTGTAATTGATACCAGTTCACATGCTGGAGTAAGTCTCGGTGGCATTAATTTATTGTAGCTGAAGGTTGAGCAGCACAAAAACATTTTATCACTACAGACTCAATACCTTATGTATTGAGAAGGACAAGCCAGTGTTCTGACAGGTCTTGATGTTTATTTTTTTCCCCCCAAACTTCTTCGTCAATAGCTGCTGTCAGCCTCATTTAACAGTAATTCACGCCTTTAGGAACGCTGCGATGCTCTTCTCATTAGGTGAGCATTAGAATTCGTGCAAGATTTGGTTTCCTTTGGGCAAGAGGAAGGGGAAGCAAGCAGGCAGAGATGGCTGGGGATCGCCAAGGGCATCGTTTTAATCAGCAATTTCCCCGGTGCCGCTTTGGTGTGTGTTCGCTGCCCGTTCGGGCTGGGGGAGAGCGCAGCTCTCCGGGACGAGCCCCGGGGATGCAAAGTTGCGACCGCGCCGCCGGTGCCGCGGGAAGGTTCCGGCTCGGCGGAGCGCCCGGCCGCGGGCATCCCGTGGAGCGGTAGCCGGAGCCATCCCCGGAGCCATCCCCGGAGCCATCCCCGGAGCCATCCCCGGAGCCATCCCCGGAGCGGGCGGGCCCCGCTCAGCCCCGCGGGTTCCCGGGCGCCGCCGCGCGGCCGCCAGTGCCGGGCGGGGCCGCGCCTCCGGAGCCGGGGAGCCCCGCACCCCCGGGCCCGCTCCCCCCGGGCCGCGCCGCCGTCCCGCCGCTCAGCATCCCGCCCCCGGCGCTGGGGCTCCCCCGCCGCTCTCCCCCTCCCCGCCCCAGCCCGCCCCGCCGGGCTTGAAGGTCACCTCCGCCCGCCGCCGAGCCACTTTCCGCGCCGGCTGGCGAGCGGCAGCGCCTCCGCGCCGGGATCTCCGTGTCCGGCCGGTGCGGGGCTCCCGCCGGCCGCGCCCGGGCGGAGCGGAGCGAAGCCGCCTCTCGCCCCCTGCTCTCCCCCCACTGCCGCGGCGGGGCCGCCCCCGGGGTCTGGCCGCTGCCCGCCGAGGTCGCGGGCGGGCCGGGCGGGGGCCCCGCTGCCGGAGCGCGGCGAGCCCGGGGGGAGCCGGGCGGCGGCGGGGGGCGCGGCATGCGGCGGTGAGCGAGGGCGGCGGCGCTGCCCGCGGGAAGGGGCTGCGGCGGCGGCGGGAGCCGCGTCCCGCTGCCACCTGCCTGCCGGGGCCGCCCGCCCCGCTCGGGAGAAGCGCCGCGACCCCTTCGCCTCCGCTCGCCTCTTTATGGTGAGTTGGGGCCGCGGCCGCGCGGGGGCAGCGGGGTCGGAGCATCCCGGCAGGTGTACGGGGGCAGCGGGGCCGGAGCATCCCGGCAGGTGTACGGGGGCAGCGGGGTCGGAGCATCCCGGCAGGTGTACGGGGGCAGCGGGGCCGGGGCAGCCCGGCAGGTGTACGGGGGCAGCGGGGTCGGAGCATCCCGGCAGGTGTACGGGGGCAGCGGGGTCGGAGCAGCCCGGCAGGTGTACGGGGGCAGCGGGGCCGGAGCAGCCCGGCAGGTGTACGGGGCAGCGGGGTCGGAGCAGCCCGGCAGGTGTACGGGGGCAGCGGGGCCGGGGCAGCCCGGCAGGTGTACGGGGGCAGCGGGGCCGGGGCAGCCCGGCAGGTGTACGGGGGCAGCGGGGCCGGGGCAGCCCGGCAGGTACACGGGGGCTGCGGCCGCTCCGCTCCGGCCCGCGGCCCGAAAGTTCCCGGGGCAGCCCGGGCGGAGGGAAGGGAGGGATGCGCGGCCGCGGGGCTCTCGGGGAGCTCCGGGGCCGGAGCGGAGGGATGATGCCCGCGGGCAGGGACGCTCCGCGGGTCGGGGACACCGAGCCGGCTCCGCTGTCGCCTGCGAAGTGCCGTGCGAGGGGCTGCGGGGACAACGGCGGCACGAGAGGTGGCTCCCAAACACGGGGAACGGCGAGGAACATGGGCATTCGGGGCTCTGCCGAGTTGCTCGTAACAAGAGTGCAGATGTTTAACTGCTGGGGAACTACCTGCCTGTAAGTCCTCGGTATTTGCTGATTTTATTGGCGATTCATCAGACCGTTTTCTCCTGCATGCCTCTGTCAGGGAAAAAAAAAAAAAAAAAATCAGTGTTGCCTTAATACCTGTTCGGTGCAGGTGTAGTGACACTGCGCAGGATGTCCAGGCAGCTCCTTTGGGATGCCGCTCCTCAGCAGGGGCCGGGCTGTGCCCTGGGAGATGGGTTTGCCATGGGAGAGTGGCACACGTCGTGCGCTTCCGAAATTTGTGATATGGCTGTTGGACACTGAGCTGCCTACTGAACACGGTTCGCGCAGATGGTGAAATGTGGTCTGAAGTTTGACTGGAGTGATTCACATCAGCGAAGTGTGAAAGATCTTGTCCAAATCTGCAGCTTTTGTTTATCTGCTCTGTGAATTGCAAATGCGGTATAGTATGTTACATTCTGAAGTAAGTTTAGTGTTGACGGATTTTTTCACTTTAAATAAAATTCAGCTTATTTAAAGCGAGATGGAGCATAAAACACAGCAGACGCTGCTGACGGTGTCCCGAGAATGTCAAGTACCTTGTTTCACTTCTCTACACTCGATGATACTTAGGAGAGGAAAGATACTGTGTGTTTCATTTGTCATTCGGAAGTGTGAAAACAGTTGTATGCATGGGCTGCAAAAGTAGAAGCGAGGTTTTGTCGCTCTGTGCTAGAGATTGATGATGGTGGATGGATTGCAGTCTGAAACAGAGCTAGCCCTCATGATCAAATAATTAACTTTTAGGAATCAAATAGTCGTAGCTGCTGGAGAAGTTATATGTTGGGAAGAGTAGTGGGGCTGTGTGAATTTTCAATATGTATGTCAATAGATCATTTAGTTTTCAGGAAAGTGGTTGATATCACGTGCTCCAGTTATCAGGACTATGGTAGTGATTTAGAGCGGGTATTTTTTAATTGATTTTTATTTACTCTTACTAGAACGTTTTGTATTACTGGCTTTTGAGGAAGCTATTTTTATGTTGGAATTCTGATTATAGTCGAGATCTGCTTGCTATCTTATGCAGGCTTTGAAGGCTTGGCTTCCCAAGTCTCATTTACAGTTTATTCTTCTGCTAAATACATTACACAAAGGATCCAGCATTTGCTGAAATGAAATCTGTATTTCTGATGTCAAGACTGTATTTCTTTTTTTTTTCCCCTATTAGTACTTAGCTGAGTATCAGTAATAGAACTGACAAATGTAATGAATAAAATTCACAGTATGTTGATGATTTTTATAGTTCTTGTAATTGAAGTACTTGATGTCCTTGACGTGATGAGGATGCTGTTCTGGCTTTCATTAAAGGGTTACCCTGTAACGACAGAAATACTGTCAGGAGTCAAGTGTCGAGGAAGAGGGTGGGACTGTGAATTCCTGTGCCTGATGTGCCCCATTTGCAGCCCAGGGCGCACATGCAGGGCTGCAAGGTGCAATAATTTCCAGCCCTGAGAACAGTTGCAGTGGTGCCTGCACACTGCCTGCCTGATCCTGCATGGTTCTGGCTGCGCTGCTGCTGCTGCAGCACAGGGGGGAATGTCATGTCCTGAGGCCACGATTCAGTGCTGGTGGGTTTGAAGTGTCTCCTTGCTCCCTGCTCAAAGCCCCCTTGAAGTTAAACGCGGAACAGCGAGGCCAGGAGGGACTCAGGCACTGCCGTTGTCAGCCTCTGTGTTCCTGCCCAAGGCAGGATCAGCTCGAACCTGTGTCATTTCTGATGGCACACTTCGTGTACTTTTTGTATTCCCATTCTCTTACTTTTCTTCCTGCTTTTGCCGTCTTTTCCGTGAGTTTTTTTTTTTTTTTCTTGGTAATGCTCTTACCTATTATTTTCTAAAGAATCTTATCTTGTTCCCTGCAAACTCTCCCTCTGGTATGGCCAGTCAGCTCTTTCAGGATTTTTTCATTGCTTTGTGGGAGGGCTACAGCTTTTTTGCCAGCCCTATATAAATGCTGGATTTACCAGGTTTCTGCCTAGTTTTTAGAAGGAATTTAATGGAAATAGTACCCTGGCTCTCTCTTTGTGCAGACAGGTAAGCTTTGTTCAGGACCAAGGAGCTGTTCAGCATCTGCTTGCACTGGGGAAGGTTGAGCTGCTTGGAAATAGTGAGACCAAAGCTGAGTAAAAAAATCCACCATTGCTAATTTTGCACCTTGTAGTTTGAAATGGCATGATCTGATTTTTTAATCTAACTAGAAGCATTGTATCCCACAAAGGGTAGAGCTCCTAAATGCTGGCCACGAGAAGAAATACTATTTACAGCTATTGAAGGTATGGTTGTGTTAAGCATATTGTTGTCTGAAAAAGATGAATCTTATGTAATTAAGAATAACACATCACACTACAGCCTGGGAGAATATATAGTAGCTGAAAAATGAGTTTGTTTTATGCATGTCAGAACTCCCTCTATTTAATTGTTGGATCTTGACTCCTTCCCAGTTCATGTGGGAGATGGGGATCCTCTTGTCTCACGCAGCCTTGTGAAAGTAGAGTGTGAACAAAACTGAGGAGTTAGGAAGCAAGAAAACAGACAGGGCTTAAAAGAGTGACAAACAGAGCATTTATTAGGGGTCCTGACTGTTTCTGGTCTTGATAGGCTGAAATCACAAACGTCTGTGAACTTCTGATGACTCCATTGAGCAAAATTGGAGCTGTGCTATTTCCTGAGAGCAGAAAGCTCCTGTCTCTGAGCAACTTTTCCCAAGTCATTAATGAGAACCCTTTCTTTACTTTTTCTTGCTCTTTGTTTTGGGTTCTTTGCTTAGTTGCACTTTCTTATGAGTAGTTCTGTTCTTTTATTTAAATAATTGAATTTTGCAGTGCCCATGATTATTTTGTAGTGCAAGTCCTCATTCTGGGGAGTACAATGCCACCTCTGACACTTGATGTTGTGCATTCTTGCAGATGTTATCAGTAGATAGTGTTTGTATCCCATATTCTGAATGTCTGCTTTAATGATTAAAAACTGCTTATGAAGCTCTCAATATTTATTAAATTCCCTTTCAAACTATTATTTTGCTAAAAATTTACTCTGCCAGAAATGACAGTTAGATAATTTTATTTTGTGTCCTTCAAGCTGATGCAACAAAAATGGTAAGCTAACTGAAAGGAGCTGGAAAATCCCTTCTGGGATGATGGGGTTGCCAGTGGTGGAACAGCAGTGCTGAGTTTGTGGAATTCTGTAGAGCAGGAAGGGCTGGTTGTGTTGGATTCACAGGATGGCTCACAGCTGGCCAGCAAGCCAAAATAGGGCCAAAAATAGGCTTCTCATACTTTGAAATACTATTTCCTGCCAAATAAGTGTAGCCTAACATCTCTTTTCTTCTGCTCCAGATTTTGTGCTTTGCAGAGATCCCGTCCAGAAGGAAGAATATTTATAAGTGATGTTTTTAGGGAATATTCCAAAATCCAAGGTATTTTTTGAGGTATTGACTTGGCTTCTTTCAAGGGGAAAGAAACGATACCAAAGAAAGAAAAATCCATATGTTTGGTATTTTGTAAGGCTGTATCTTTCAGAAGATGGTCAAGTGTCTCTAACATAAGACTGAAGCTCTGTGGCAGTTTTGTCAAAGTCAATTAAAAACTCCTGAACATTTTGCAACTTCGGATGCAGTTCTAAAATCCCGTGTTTCCAAACAGCAAGATGTTCCTGTGCCAATAGCTGAAAGGAACACAGTAAATATGAGTTTACACTGGCAGGTGCCTCAGGAGCTGCCTCTGCCACTCAGGGCCCTAAAATTCAGGTAACTCCCAGGGGTGGGAAGCACTGTGCCACAAACGGGGAGCGTGTGGCTGCAGGCAGCCAGGGGGGATGTGCAGGAGCAGCACAACACAGTTTGTGTGAGCAAACTGAGATCCATTAAAACAATTGCCTGTGCTTCAGCTGGGAAGGTGTGAGGGAGCAGGGTCACAGCAGGGTGAGCTGAAAGCTTGGCTGTGTGAGAGGGCAAGCATGCAAAACTAAATCACTTGAAGATAAACATCACGGGGCTGACTGCAGGGCCAGGTGCAGCTGCCTGGGCCCAGCGTTCAAACACTACAAAAACACAAATTTTCTGTTTGCAGCACACTTGGCTTCAACCCTCCAGTGCACAACCCCTGGCCAGGAAAGTTTAGGATACAGCAAGGAGAGGTTACAATGCTAAAAAAGTGAATTTCAATGATACAACCTAGAATGAGCTCCAAGCAATTGCTGTTTGTAGGCTCCTCAGAGTTCAAGCAATGGTAGTGAGAGCTGGAGAACACAGAATCACACCCACAGAGTATTCTGGGTTGGAAGGGACCCACAAGGATCAAGTCCAACTCTAAAGAGAATGGCCCAAGTGGGGAATTAGTGACTCTCAGCTCTCTGTGTGTTTTGTAGTTCTTTGATTTGAGTCTGTCGCAGTGGTAGTTGGGATTCAAACTTTTCCTTTACTTTTGGGCCTTTATTATTCACTTTTCCACTGGATTTTTTTCCTAGAATCAAATAAAGTATGAATGTGTGCTGACCAGTTGCCTCGATGAGTTCACCCATAATATCTTGCTCTCCTGGCTGCTGCTTCCAATAAGTTGTGCAAGGATTTTATTATCTGAGTTCAGTCTCTATTAGCTGTGAGCAAACATTATATGATCAGAGCAGTAGAAAGCTGGCCTAAAATACCTTTTTTGGTTTTTTTTCTCCTGAGAACTTTGGGGAAAACCAAACTTGATGTTGAAACTCCCAGCTCTAAAAGTGTATTGTTTTCAAGGTGTGAGTGTGTGACAATGTGGGTAGGAAATTTAGGCGAATGTTAAAGCAAGGAAGTGCCACTATTTCAAATTAAAGTCCTCCAGCAGTCTGAGCACCTTTAGAGAAAGTGGGAGAACCCCTGTGTACAGGTGGAAGGAAGGGTGGTTGTGTTGGACAGGTGTACTTGTGTTAAAGGAAATAAGTTCAGCAGTGTTGAAATCAGCCCCATCTTCACGTGAGATAAAACACTAAATCCATGTGTTACAAAATCCTGTCCTCATGGGAAAGCCCATTGGAGGAGCAGTTGGTTTCCTTGGGCTTGTCTCATCCTGTCCTTTGGGTGTTTTAAGGCTTTTTTATCTTTCCTGCAGCTTACACATGAGAAATACATGTAGAAAACAGTCACACATGTAATGCTGTTGTCTTACAAAACTGACAGTCTGTTGTGCGCTTCAAACAGATCCAGAGCCCTGGATTTCAAACTAAAACATTGTGTAATTGTCTTGTTGTCTTGAAAAAGCGCATCTTTTCTCTGTCTGTTCAATGATTAATGGCAGTCATCTCTCACAAAAGTGGTTTGGCTGGTGAATCAGCATTGCTCTTCCTCTGGATGGCCAGTTCCTGAGTTTCTGCTTTTATCTTTTCAATATGTTTTGTTACACAGGCCCTTAAGTGTCTGAGTTTTTCCACGTGTTGTTGAGGATTGGTAATTTAGGGTTTGAGGAGAAAGAAATTAGACCAAGTTGACTGGCACTGATCCAGGAAAAAGGCTGGGGAGTCTCTGTCAGAGCCAATATCGCTGTCTTTGTCTGCCCTGTTCATTCACTGTTATTGTAGTTAGCACTCGTTCCTAAATTAAGGATTATGCAGAATCATGGAGATATTTTGTCAAGCAAATGATTTTGATTGTAAATAAAGAACCTGTAAACAGCGCCTGTATGAAATTATAGAATACAATATTAAACACTTCTTTCAGAATAACCCTTTTGTCCTCAAATAGATGTAATTCTGTAACATTTGCCTTGGGATGCATGCAGTCTGTGTGGTTTTTGACCATAGAGCAGTTTCAGCCTTCCTACTTCTGTGGGAAAAGACACCGAAGCATCAGTGTCAAGTTGTGTTGCTGGGTGGTTCTCTCTGGTCAGCGTCTCAGGAAATGATATGAAATTCCCTCTCCTGTTACAATGAAACTCTACAGTGAAGCTCCAGGATTGAAACAAAAAAATAAATAAATAGTGTCACTCCACTACAGGCAGTGCACTGTGTCTGTAAGTAGTTACCTAAATGTCCTTTCCTCCAGCATCGAAGATAAGCTGCCGAAAATGTCATCTGCCACATGGTGATACCCATTTTGAGCCTGCAACAATAAAAATGCAAAGGAAGTCCCAGGGTGCAGTTTGAATTGAGCCACACGGAGTGACCCAGCAGGAAGATGAATGGATCTAGACATCCTCCTGATCTTTCTGTGATATTAGACCCTTTTCCCACTCCTTAATTTAGGACACTCTCCAGATGGATCCCTCCTTTCCTGGTGCCCTGCTCTCGTTGCCATCGTGATGCTGTGTGAGTCTGCAGCTGCCTCCACGGGGGACCCACCGGGTTTGCCCTGGTCATTACCAGTGCTGGGCTCTTGCCAAACGCCCAAATTGGCCATACTGTGTGTTTCAGATACTTGCTTCCCTGTGAATGTCCTCAGCTTGAAACCAGATTAATTCATTCTGACTGTTTTCTGGTCCCTGATATTACCTGTGAGTTTTTGATGTGCCTTTTGGTCTTGTTATTTCTGTTTTACAACGTTGCTTTCACTTCATTTTGGTGATGAATCTCCGGCTGTAGCTGGTTATTGAGGATCCTGTGGCACTCTGTGAAAAATCAGCCCTAAAGCCCAGTTGTGAGGTGGGGCAGGGTGGGGTTTACCTGTGCCCAGGTGCATGGAGCTCTCTGGGGTAAAGGGCAGAGCCAGATCCTCCTGCTCTGCATGAGCCTCATGCTAAAATCACACGTTCTTTGATACTGAAGCTGTCTTTTACTCCTCCCACTGTAAAAAGCCTCCTCATCAGTCAGCTTTGGTGCTGATGTGATCTTTCATCCTCACTCTGGGTTCTGCCATATCCAATGAGCCACCTGATGGATCACTTCTTCTTGGGACATATTGCTTCAAACGGGCAGAATGATGCAGTCAGCTGCTTTGGCCCCTTCAAACACTGTGGGCAGCATTTTGTTTCCAGCAATTGCCATTTCGCAGCTGGAGGGTCTGTAATCAACTTGTGATGACAACTCTCCTTACATGTTTATCTTGTAATGTGGTTTAGCCAGAGATTTTCCCCTTCCCATTGTTTCAGTGCTCCTGGTTGTGTTCCTGCTTTTGAATGGACTCAATCTGCTGCTCCAGTGCAGGCAGAGAACTGCCTCCCTTAAAATCTGTGTGCGTGGCAGAACCTGAGTGGATTTTAAAAGGGACTCAAGCGTCGCCTGAAATCTCATGATGTACAAACTGGGCTGTGTGGGAACCTAAATCCATTATTGTGTACTAAATAGGACGGTGCTTTTCAAGGGTTCTGCAGGGCTGTGGGGCAGCTGCAAAGGACAGTGAGATCATGATGCCATCTCTGGGTACCAGGTAGAAACCCTCTCTGCAATGAAAAGAAGTAATCTAAAACCATTTTAAAACTCAGGCAATCAAAGGGATCAAATTTAGGAAAATACATCATCACAGGAAATACACATAGGTAAAAATCAAGTCTCTCCAGAGTTAATGGTTACAGCACCTCTGTTCCAATCAGCACAGTTACCTGGGCTGGAGTTGCAAATTTGTTTTCAAGCGGTGAGCACAGAGCTGTGATGGGCCTGGCAGGGTCTGTGTCACCAGCTCAGCTTGATTGACATGGGCCTGACAGCCTGGGGGGCATGTTTAATACATGTTGTGTTTTGGGGAGAGTCGTGTTGATGAATAAACCAATAATTCTCAATATCAGTGTTTCTTTATCAACATGTCTTAAACCGTGCAGTTTTTAATAAGTATATCTAGTAGTCAGTGTGATGCTTTGCTGTTACAGCTTTGCAAGTGGGCACAGTAAAGGAAAATTAGGAAGTTTCCCTTGATATTGGAAATAACATAGATTTTCTTCTCTTTCCATGTTTGCATTCTTACAAAGCAGTAGACTAAAATATGAATCCAAATTTCTAATGCAAGTATTTCTAGGGGATAGGAAATCTTAAAATTGTAAAAATTGTTTCCCCAATGAATATTGGGGAGTATTTTTGTAAATATTTTGTCATTGACTGTGCAAGAAACAAAAAGGTTGGACTCTGATTTCTATGTTAAAAAAATAATAATAATTATTGAAGTTTTCTCAGGGTGAGGCTATCTTTCAAGTTGCTCAAGAGTTCTTAAGGTACAAATTAGATTGAATAAAGTTTTCTCTAGTCTTTGGAATAGTTCTCATTAACTGCTCCATGGTACATGTACACACTGTTCACAAGGAAGTAATAAATGCAAGTGAGGTAGAAATGGAGTGTAAGTGAGAAAGGTGAAAAACTCTTCCCACCTGCACATTTCAGACTTTTGGTTGCCAAAATCAAACTGTAGTCATCGTGTATGCTCTGCTCTGAGAGATTCACACTTTGCCAATAAAGGAATGCTCTATTAGTTGCATAAGTGGATGCATTTTTATTAGCTGAGGGAAATTTTAGGTGGTAAATCGGATGCTTTATTGCTGTAGCTGTGTTTAAATCAAAGCTGTCCTATCAGGTCTCAGTATTGTTTTAAGAAGCTCAGCCTCAGCCGGTGTTTCCACATGGCCAAAGGACTCCTGAGCTGGGTTGTGTTAACACCTCTTGCATTGCCTGCTTCCTTTGCTGCTTAAGAGGCCACGTAGTTTGATCTCCTGGTTCTTCTTCTTTGAAGGTCTCCAAAGGGAGCCCCAAAAGCTCTCCAGACCTTCTGTCATGTAAATCAGTAGGAAATGATATTGATCATAACGGGGAGGAGGAACACTTTTGATGTCCTTTCACTGTGTACCATTTGTGCTTCTCCTCTCGCCTCCCTCATCACTCTTGCCAGTCCATATCAGGGCAGCTCATGGGGGAGCCTGCACCTT